>NW_023276807.1:267936784-268226784 GCF_003668045.3 Cricetulus griseus | reverse complement strand
AGCTCCTCTACTCAGTCAACACACAGGAGAGAGGGGCGGGGGGGGGAGGGAGAGAGAGAGAGAGAGACAGAGACAGAGACAGAGAAACTGAGATTTGCTTGAAGCGGGCCTCAACTTTTGTGTTTAGATCTCAGGAGAGGTGAACTCATCTTGTGCAAGTCCACACTGAGTTTCCGCCAGGCTGGAGATCCACGCGGGGTATCCCAGAACTCAAAGTGCCTGCATGCGGCTGAGACTACACTCAAACACCCGGGAGTTGCACGCCAACACATTTCCTAACTCTCTCACGTTCATTCAAATAAATTTTTGCTGAGGCTTTTTTTTTTTTTAATTTTAAATTGGGCCGTTTGAACCGTCACCTCGGTGGTCTCACTTTGCAGAGACCAATTCCAGGTCTAGGGGGGGCTAAAGGAGGCGTGCAGAGCCTGGAAGAAAAATCTTCAAGTCGGCCTGGATAAAATGGGTACAGGGCGACACCCAAGAAAAGTCAAGGGACAGGCAGAGGAGGAAAGGGGCGGAAGCGACATTTCTTCAGGGTCACCAGAGGAAACAGTGGGTCCCTTCCAACCAAGGCTGGGTTGAGACCTTCCCCAAGGGCCTCAGCAAGGAACTGGCTTCCCTCCCAGGCTCCTTCCGAGTCAGCAGGGAGACGTGAAACCCCACTGGGAACCGAGGAAAAGAGAGGTGATAGGAAAGGGCTTGCGCTTGCTCGCTGTAGTCCTGAAGGCCCCACCCCAGGGCTGCAGTGACTTTAGAAAGAAGATCTCTGACCTGGACCGCCCGCTCTCATCCATGAATTTAACCCCTGAAGAGCCACAGTGAAAACAGATTTTTGCAACCTGAAAGTTGTCTGATGGGGGAAGGGGCGGGGGCGAGGGGCCACTATTAAAGCAAACAGACAGCTTTCTCATAGGACTTTGGAACGGACCTCGTCTTCAAAGAAAAGGCGGAGACCTATCCTTCCAGAAAAATCTAAACTGCCTGGGGTTAGATCTTTAGGACAACCCGGGAGCGCATTCCCAGCTCCCACGACAAGCCTCCAAGGCGGCCACCCCCAGTGCCAGAATGGGTGGCGCGAGACCTTTTAGGAACTGAGTTTTCTCCTGCAGTATGAATAAATAAACTGACAGACAGACAGATAGACCTCAGACTTGAGTTAGTGGTTCGAGAGGTTGATGAATATGTACGAGAACCCGGCTGTTTAAGGAGCGTGAATAAACATGAGGCTGTGTCCCTTCTCGCCTAACGTCGCCGGGGAGGAGGGAACCGACTCGCAGCGCCTTCGCTGGGTCAGGATTCCTGCGGTGCTGAGCCTCCGCCTGAGCCTGAGCCAGTCTCCGTGCGCCCCGCACGAGGCACACACCCTGTGCGTCCCGAGTGGCACCGATCAGTACGCGCGGGCTCCCGGATCTTCGGATACAGTTTTCTTTCTCCCTTCCCAAAGTTTTGAGCGGATGTTACAATGAATAGGAGTCGCTGGGCAAAGCTATCCAATCCATGGTTTCCTGCGATCGAAGGTCTCGAGCCATCTGCCAAAGGAGGCAAAGGAGCAGGCTGTGCTCCGCTGAGGCGTTTGTTTCCCTATGTGTGTGGACACTGAGGATAACCGTCCATCATTACACTTCCCAAACCTTCGTCTTCTCCCGCTGGGAATGGCTCTGGTGTCTGTCCCCCTGGAATCAAAGCGTTTTGGTCTTTGGAACCTATGAAAAGACACAAGAGCAGGCCTTGGCAGCTTCTCTGGTCTCTCTGTCCCCAACTTTAACATCTGTGTCTCTTGAACACACTTTTGGTGACAGCCCGGATCGCACCGAGTGCCCCCAGCACCTGCTCAGATCTGAGAATCAGAGAGGAAGCCAAGCTACAATGTGACCTTGGACCAGGCCCTGCAGAACTTCTGCTTCAAGCTCCAGCAACCCAAGTTCTCAGGACAGCAGGGTCAGGCGGCGCCCCCTGCAGTTGAAAGAGCTGCCTGCTGGAACCCTGGGAAACATTTTGCAGAAGGGGTGGGCTGAGATTCTGAGCAGGGTGCAAACACCCTCCAACCAGAGTTTGTCTACTAAACACGAGTCTGAAGCTGCCATAATTCAACGCACTAGACAAGGAACAGATTTGAGCTCCTGCTGAAATTTGATATAACCAAGGCCAAGCTCCGACTCAGATCACACGGTCCAGGGCTCCCCCCACCCCAAATGGCATGGCCTCGGGACATTTATTTAAAAACCCCATCAGTCAAGCTCCCTACCTGCAACCTACGTTCCTTGGTGGATGTGTCATTACATTTAAATGGACTTAAAGGTCACTCTAGTCTCCTTGTGTGGAAGCTGGCTATCTGGGAGCCTAGGGCTAGCTGGAGGGGCCTTGCAGAATGCGGGATGGTTCTGTTAACTAAAGAGTGGCTCACAAGCATATATGGACTCAACACGATCAGGAGCACCTGCGGATCTTAGGGTATGCATAGGTGAGCAGAAAGGGTGAGGGTGGGGACATACACTGTCTCTATCATACCAAGGGGAAGACTACTAACTGGTGGGGGATAGCCGTACTTCTGGAAATAGCTGCTACACCAGATTGCCAATGTGTCTTTCTGAGCTCTCCTTCCGTACTCCTTGGAAACTCCTCTGTGTTACTCAGTGTTGTCTACAGGAAAAGAACTAATAGAATGCAGGAGAGGGGAGATTTGTTAGAGTGGCTCACGGCCTGTGGCCCTGCTGTTCCAATAGTTGTCTACCAATGGAAAGTCCAAGAATCCAGGAGTCATTCAGTCTGTGAGGCTGGATGTCTCTGCTGGTCTTCAGTATAGCCAGATTCCCGAAGCAGGAGGCTCTAATGCCAGTGAAGGAATGGGCTTAGCAGCAAGAATAAGGGCAAACAGGCAAAGAAAACAAGCATCTTTCTCCCATGTCCTTTACATAGGCTGGCAGCAGAAGGCGTGGTCCAAATTCAAGGTGGATCTTACCACCTCAAAAGATCCAGATTAAAGATGGCTCTTCCCATTTCAAATGATTTAATTAAGGAAAATCCCTCACAGGTATACCTGGCCACTTGGGTTTTAGTTAATTCCAGATGCAGCCAAGTTGACAACCAGGAAATACCCATCACAGCTTTCCTCCCCAGAGGTGAAACCCATTTCCCAGCACACATCTCATACTGACTTGTCCGGCTCTCACCATATGGCACCAAGTATGTTCCAAGGGAGGGATCCTACCCCATACCAAAGGCTTCCATCACTGCTGCCCCTCAGCTCATTCCAGGATTGCTCCCTGGCATCCTTGAAAAACCAGAGCTCTTGGTGACTTGTTTCCAGGGTACCTCATTCTCCTAACAGGACTGCAGGCAGATAGATTTGGGGGCCTTTTTAGTCAAGGGGGAAATGTATGTGTCTTTGTTTATTATTGTTTTTGTTTTTCTGCTTTAAATGACTAAGACTATATTGGCTTTAGCCCAGATGTTCAGAGTCGTGTTTTCTGGCTTAATGTGACCTCTGAGAAGGGAGAAAATCCAAGATCTGAAGCCCCAGCCTCAGACCCTGCCTCTGCTCTTCCTTGATCCATGGGAAGTCCTGGTCCCCCCACCCCTCGCTTCCTGTCTCCTTTTCATTCCTCTCCTTCCTTCCTCTCTAGTTCTTTTGTCAGTGCTGGGGACTGAGCCCAAGCCCTTAGCTATGCTAGGCAAGAACCCTACAACTGACCACACATACCCAACATCTCTGACACTTACTTTTCATCCAGGCAAAAGAAAATGCTAATAAACCCTACAGAAAGGCGAAAGACTTGAGAGGATAGAGACCTGTGTCCTACTGCATTTGGAATCTTTCCTGGCTGTCCTGATGGTTACAACTGAAGAACCAAGAAATAGATGTCTAGGTCCCAACATTACCCTCTAACACCCCTAAGGTGAGCAAATAGCATCCCTTCAAACACACAGCTAGCTTTCCTGTACTCACAAATGCCACCTCTCTCCTTTACCAACAAAGAGACAGTTCTTCGTCAGCGAAACAGCAGCCTCTCACACTGGTGTGCCAGACACACTCCCTCTCTGAGAGGCAGCCTCTGGGGTGCCTCTCTTTCTACTGACCATGCCTTTGTATGAACCACTTCCTGGGTGTAGACTGGAGCAGTGACTCCTTTTAACACAGATTAATATTAAGTCATGCAAATAGCAGCCCCCCCTACTTCCCAATTCCCTCTCCCTGCTTCATCCTCCAAGGGAAGGCAGCTTCCATTTTGTGGATGTTTCTGTGGAGAAACTCTGAGGGCAAGAGGCTTAAGCTGATGGGCAAAGACTGATATGGAAACAGCCTGCTCCTTGCCCAGGGTCCTGAGGGAACAGCAGCCAGGCCTGACATCTTGATTGTAGCATTGGGAAAGACCCTGGTCTACAGCCACTCAACAACAAGGTAAGCATGAAGAATCAGAAGACAGTTAATGCTTGTTTTAAAATCTATTATTATTATTCGGGAGTATGCAAGACTATTTCATGCAAGTATATAATATATTTTGAGTATACTTTCCCCACAACCCACTAGCCTCCCATTAATTTCCATTGCTACACTTTGATACTTTCATGTCACCACAAACATAGGTGACTTTATGTGTCTATAAAGTTTAGAAAAAAAAACTAGAGAACATATTTAATATTTGTCTTTCTGTGATTGATTTAACTTCTTCCTTCCTTCCTTCCTTTTTTCGAGACAGGGTTTCTCTGTGGCTTTGGAGCCTGCCCTGGAACTCTCTCTGTAGACCAGGCTGGTCTCAAACTCACAGAGATCTGCCTGCCTCTGCCTCTGCCTCCCGAGTGCTGGGATTAAAGGCGTGCGCCACCAACGCCCGGCCCTGATTTAATTTCTTAATACGATCATCTCCAATTGCATCCATTTTTCTGTGGAGGACATAAACTTCATTCTTCATGGCTGTTAAAAGAAACTAGAGTCCACATAAATCACATTTTCTTCATTTGTTCCTCTACTGATGGACACTTAGGTTGGTTCCAGAGCTTGACTCTTGTGAACAGCCCTGCAGCAAATGTGGATGTGTGAGTCTCTCCATGAAATGCCGACTTGTTTATTGAGATTCTGCCTTACCCCAGTCAGGATGGCAGTCGTCAAGGAAATAAGCAACAGGTACTGATGAAGATGAGGACAAAGGGATGCTTATACATTGTTGAAACATCAACCAGTCAGGCTACTACAGAGTTTCTCAAATAGAAAAAAAAAAAAAAAAAAAAAAAAAGAATTGAACTCAGCAAAGAGAGCTTGCTGTGCTGCATCCGTTCCTCGTTGCAAAAGAACTGATTTTAGTTTCTGACACCCACATAGGTTGACTCACAGCCTAGAGATGATGTCCCTCTTCTGGAATCCATAGGCATCCATACCTCATGTTCTCTCTCTCTCTCTCTCTCTCTCTCTCTCTCTCTCTCTCTCTCTCTGTCTCTCTCTCCTTCCCTCTCTCTTTCTCCCCCTCTCCCTCTCTCTCTCTGCTATATCACTCCTGGCTACTATTTACTCTAAGACTCTGAGCTTTGAGATAGGTGTTATCCAGGAAGTGATGCTTATAGACCCTGTGATATCTTCAAGAACATGGCTCCAAGCAACTCTCCCAGCATCAATTAAAAAAAATCTTCCAAAGGGGGGGAACCAGCAGAACCTCACTCACTTCTTTCTCTGGCTACCATTTCAGGTCTAGGCTCTCCCCCTGCCATGTCTTCTGTAATGTAAGATATCTATCTGGGTCTTCTGAAGTCGATGCTACCTTCTATCGTCTACACCCTCTGCTTAGGGCTGACCCTCTTCTAACACCCCCTTTTCACACCTGCTGTGACCCAGGGCCCCAGTGACTTCCCATCACTAGGTCCAACCGTCAGTTCTACCCACAGCACGAGACAGATGGACTGTCACCCTTTCATCCTAGGTGTGTGACTTGGCTTTGAGGACTCCACGCTCACGGTTGTTGTTTTTCCTGCCTTGTCATCAGGAACATTTTGCCTTTCTCTTTTCCTGGTTCCATTTTCTTCAACCTCTTGTCATCTTATCAAGAATGATAGAATTTCTGTGTGTGATGCCTCTTGCCTATAATACCAGTGCCTTGGAGGCTTGATGCAAGAGGATTGCCATGAGTTTGAGGCCAACCTGAGCTATACAGTGAGCTACAGCCTGAGCTACAGAAAACAACAAAAAAAGTTGGGAATCTACTCATTATCCTCCCATCTTCAAACGAGCTGCAATTTTTTTTTCTGCCATTGTTTGAAGTTCTGGAAGAAACCACATACGCTCAATCATATAACTTTTTTTTCTTTCTTTTTTTTTTGTTTTGTTTTTCAAGACAGGGTTTCTCTGTGGCTTTGAAGGCTGTCCTAGAATTAGCTCTTGTAGACCATGCTGGTCTCGAACTCACAGAGATCACCCTGCCTCTGCCTCCCGAGTGCTGGGATTAAAGGCTTGCACCACCAACGCCTGGCTTTCAATCATATATCTTTTTAATTATCAGTACAGACTTGTAGGTTAGTATGAACAAGCAGAAGCTGCAAAAACCAGACACCCCAAACTTTAATGAAGATGCAGTAGAAGGATTTGGTTTTGTTTATTTTCAGTTTGTGGGTTAACATTGAGCTGATGTCACCATTGTTGTGGAATATTAGTTTAAGATGTGTTCCATTTGTTCATGCTGAGGAAAGTTTGTCTAATGATGCAAAGATGTGTTGCATTCTTTTTTTGTTGCATTTGTTTAACTCTGTGAAGCTGTGTTACTTTGCCTGTCTAAACACATGTTTGGTCTCATAAAGAGCTGAATGACCAATAGCTGGGCAGGAGACAGGGTAGGCAGAGCTGTCAGGCAGAGAGAATAAACAGAAGGAGAAGAGAGAATGGAAGAGAGGAAAAAGGAGAAGAGAGGACACCAGGGGCCAGCCACCTGGCTACACAGCGAGCCATGGAGTAAGAAGTAAAGAAAGGTATAGAGAAGAGAAAGATAAAAGCCCAGAGGCAAAAAGTAGATGAGATAATTTAAGTAAAGAAAAACCAGGTAGAAACAAGCCAAGCTAACCCTGGGGAATTAATAAGAAAGAATAAGACTCTGTGATTTATTTGGGAGCTAGGTGGTGGGCCCCCAAACAGCCAAAAGAGTAAAGAAAAACAACACACCATGCCTGAGAGACTTCATTTCTGATATGCTTCTCTGACAGGCCCTGCAGACAAATACAATATGACAATTGCTGTAGTCTAGATACTAACTACTCCCCCTGAGGGCAATGTGGTAAAGGACTGATCCCCATAGGGTGTCATCAAAGTCTTTTGTAGCCTTCGGGATAGGGCCTAGGCCCACCCCCGTGTGTCTTGGCTCAGGGAGTATTCCTCTATATGGAATGGGCTCCCAAAGTCCACACCTATGCTAGGGATAAATACTGGGCTTCTACAGGAGGTCCCACAGATTTCTGAGGTTTCCTCACTGAAACCCATTTTCGTGGGGTCTGGATCAGTACCATGCTGGTATTCCAGCTATCAGACTGGGGAGCAAGAGTTCCCGGATGTTCAGGTCAGCTGTTTCTGTGGGTTTCATCAGCCTGATTGGACCTCTGTCTTTACTGGTCCTTCTCTGCATCTGGATTCCAGTTCAGTTCAGTGATTAGTTGTGGGTGTCTGCTTCTACTTCCACCAGCTGCTAGATGAAGGCTATAGGATGGCATATAAGTCAGTCATCAATCTCATTATCAGGGGAGGGCATTTAAGGTAGCGTCTCCTCCGTTGCTGAGATAGTTAGCTGGTGTCATCTTTGTCGATTCAAAGGTGCTCTTAAGGAGACATTGGGACCTCAACCTTTTCTTCTCTCTTTCTTGCTTCATGGCATGGGTTGAATCACTTTGCTCCATTACACACTCCTGTTGTGTTCTGCCACAGGCCCAAAGCAACAGGGCAGAGTGATTGCCAACTGAAATCCCTGCATAAGTAAGTTAGGACCAACATTTATTCCTTAATTAGTTGGTGTTTGTTATAGCAACAAAAGGTATACAAAACACAACAGACCTATGTTAACATTTAAAACTTCTCATGGGGTGGCGGGGGGGGTAGAGAAATGACTCCGTGATTGACAGCACTTACTGCTCTCGCAAGGGATTCCCTGTTTGCTTCCTAGCACCCACATAGTAACTCACAACTGTCCTTAGTTCCAATTTCAAGGGATCCAGCCCACCCTACTGGCCTCCACAGGCACCAGACATACGTTCGCGCATGTCTATATATGCAGGCAAAACACTCATAGACATAAAAAATGAAAATAAATCTTTAATAAAAAGTCTCACTGAAAGCAATATTCATTTCTTCTACTCACATGTCACTGACCAAAAAAAGTCACAAATGAGCAGTTCTAACATGTGTCCAAAAAGTGAAACTCAGGACAACTGGGCAAAATGCATATTGATCATCTATGAGAGTTTGAATGTTATTGACCCCCAAAAGCTTATAAGGTGTGGCGCTATTAGGAGGCATGGCCTTGTTGAAGCTGGTGTGGCCTTGATAGAGGAAGCGCTTCACTGTGGGGACTTCGAGGTCTCCTGTGCTCAAGCTATGACTACTTCAGTTCACTTCCTGTTGCCTGCCAATCAGCCCCACATCTGCCTGCATGATGCCATTGCCAACCATGATGATAATGGACTAGACCTCTGAAACTGTAAGCCACCCCAATTGAATGCTTCCCTTTATAATAGTTACCTTGGCCATGGTGTCTCTTCATAGCAATAGAAACCCTAAGACAGAAGTTGGTACCAGGACTGGGGTCTTGCTGTGATAGGCCCACCCATGCTTTTTGTTTGGAGGAGTTCGGACTAAGAGTTTGGGTTAAGAAAGCAGTGGAATGCTTTAAGCTTAATCGGGCTTAGTAGGATCAAGGAAGACTGGGATCTGGGGGGCTAGTTCAAGAGGTTTCAGAAGAGAAGAATTTTAATATGTTGCCTAGAAACCAATCTTGAGGTATTTTGGTGAGAAGAGTGGCTGGTTTTTGCCTTTGTCCAAAGAGTCTGCCTGAGAAGTCTTGGATTTAATTCCATTGGCAGAGGATATCTCAAAACAGGCTAGTATGTCGTCTGCATTGTGGATATTATTGATAACTCTAATGAAGATTTATAATAAAAAGGAGCAAGCTGAGTCAGGAAACATCTAAAATATGAAATTGAGGAGAAAAGGAGTACCAGAAAGTGGAATGGAGCTACGTGCTGTGTTCAAGGGGATAAACAGATGAAGAATGGAATAAAGAGGGTGGTGGCCACAGGGTAAAATCCCACCCATCTAAGTTTCCAATTTATGAAAAGGAATTAAAGAAAAGCTTAGTGTTGGGTGTGGTGGTGCACACACTCAGAAGGCGGAGGCTGGCAGATCTCTGAGTTTGAGGCCATCCTGCTGTACAGAGTGAGTTCAAGGACAGCCAAGCTTAGGCAGTGAAGGAAACCACAGAAAACAGAAAGCTGGTGATGTAAGGGGTTGCATTCTAGCCCCATCATGCAGCAGAATTCGACAGCCTCAGCCGCATGGTTCTGACTCTAAAGGAGTGACTAGGGAAAGCTGGTGTGGCCAGGCATGTGTCAGGGGTGTCCCTGAATGGAGGCCTAGAGATGCCATGTGTGAAGCTATAAAGGATGTTACAGTGGAGAAACCTGGGTTGCATTGGAGACCCCAGATGTTAGAGATGCCAGAGTCATAGGATACCTGCCCAAGGAAGCTGCTAACAGGGAGTGGATCTACCCCAAGAGAAAGAAGTGTGTTGCAGTCAATGAAGCTGATAGGAGCTGAATATCTGCAGAGCACTTTGACATCACACATGGAGATGCAGAGTTGGGAGTTTGCCCAGCTGGTTTTTGGTCTTGCTTTGGTCCAGTATTTCCTCACTGTGTTCCTTTCCCTATGTTCTGGAAGGGTGATGTATATCCTGTGCCATTGTGTGTTGGAAGTATGAGATCTGTTTTTTTAATTTTGGTTTTATAGAGGATTACAGTAAAGAGATTGCATTAATCCCAGAAAAGACTTGGAAATTTGGGCTTTAAAACATTGTGTCTGTGATGGACTGTGGGACTTATGAAGCTGTACAAAATGCATTTTGTGTTATGATATGGTTAGAAGCTTATGGGATCCAGGGAGCGGGATGTAGCAGTTTGGATGTAATCGGCCCCCTAAGCTCATAGGGAGTGGCACTATTAGACTGTAAGGAGGTGTGGCCTTGGAGTATGCACGGCCGTGTTGGCAGAAGTGTGTCAGTGTGGGGCGGGCTTTGAGGTCTCAGCATGCTGGGCAAGATGGACAACACACAGCTCCTTTTCCCGCACCAAATCTACCTGCGCACTATGTCCCGCCATGATGGTCACCATCTAAAACCTCTGAAACTGTAAGCCACCCAATTAAATGATTTCCTTGGTAAAAGTTGCTGTGATCATGTGTGTCTTCACAACAATAGAAACCCGAAGACATCATCCCAATAGATATTAAAAGAAGACATTCCCAAACCTACATGGTGCAGATGGAAATGCAGCTGAACACCCTGAATTAACAGGGTTTGCTCACCTGCCGTGCATAATTGAAAAGCCTCTCCTCTCCAGTGCTTGGCAGATACACCCGAGCTGGGGAAGGATCTGAGCGCTTGCTGCTCTACTTTTTCTTCTCAGGATTTTGATTTTTAAAACTATCCGTCCACTTTTGACTTCTCGGCATATCAATGACTCTAGAATTTCCTGGAAGGGTCACAACTAGGCCACAGGGACCCCACACTGTACTTCTGCAAGGATCTTAGAGTTTCTAGTTTTCTGAATGTACAGCAAGGAAGAGGAAGAGGAGGAGACAACCAGCTAGAGACCTCGCTTCTCACCTCTCCAACCTGTGTTCACCCTTTCTGCATGCATCCATCCTGCCCTTGCCACTCATCCTCACACAAGACAATTACTCTCTGTCAGGGAGTTAGCTTGCGATTCCTCTACATTTGTTTTCTCTACCCTGATATCTTACCTATCTTTCAAAGATCTACTCAAGTGTCCTTTCTCCATATATCCCCTGTCCCAGAGCTCCCATCCCATGGACTTTGATGATATTTTAAATGCTTCCGCCCCCTTCTTTTTTAATTTTTTGTTTTGTTTTGTTTTGTTTGTTTTCTTTTTGAGACAGGTTTCTCTATATGACAGCCATACGTAGCTGTAGCTGTCCTGGAACACACTTTGTAGACCAGACTGAAACTCACCACCTCAGCTGGGCAGTGGTGGCGCATGCCTTTAATCCCAGCACTCCAGAGGCAGAGGCAGGTGGATCTCTGTGAGTTCGAGGCCAGCCTTGTCTCCAGAACGAGTGCCAGGATAGGTTCCAAAGCTACATAGAGAAACCCTGTCTCAAAAAACCAAAAAAAAAAAAAAAAGGAGAAAAAACCTCACCACCTCCCTCTGCCTTCCTAGTGCTGGGATTAAAGGCATACACCACCACACCCAGCTGTTTTTGGTTTTCTTTAACTCCCCGATGGCCTGTGTGTGTGTCGAAGCCGAGGTGTCTTATTTTGTTTTACCTATCTCCTCTTCCTCCTTCCGTGCCTAGATCAGACTCCAGCCTTCAGGAAATATTTGTAACCTTTCCCCACCTCCTGTGTGGAATCTACTGATCTCTTTTATACCTATGACAGCTGGAAGGACTTGGAACCTCAGCCACTCCAAGCTTTCTCTTGACCGAACCCTCTGCTCACCACATACTCTTGTCTGATCTAATGCAGCATCTACTCAACAGAAGAGTGAGTCCCCTGAGCTCATATCTGCTTTCTTGTGTATATCATGGTGGGCAAATAAGGAGATAATAGAAATGGGTCGCTAAAAACACAATACAAGAAGAAATTGTATCAGCTAGTGTCCAAGTTAATATGACAAATTATTGCTAGATCTCACAGCCAGCATCCAGACTTTGCCTTTCTTGCCTCCCATAGTGTAAGGCAAGATGTGATTTCCCCCTGCTCAGTGACTCAGGATCTAGACTTAGGTGTGTTCCTGGGCTAACACTTTGGGATTTATGAATCCCTTTGTCTTCAGCTGGTTGGCAGGTGAGGATAGCCTGTGATTATTACAGATGTTTTAGAGTCAAGCCTGGAAATGGCAGCCTTTATACCATCCCATATGTCCCTAGCTAGTACACCAACTCAGTGACAAGGGATATTGGGAAATATGTGATTGTCTGCCAAGAAGCAAGAAAGAAGGGGGGTGAATAATAGACCTGTATCTTTAAGCCTAACAAGTCATTTAATCACTTTCTCAAGTGAACCAACACTTGGAATCAGAGATATACAAAAGGGGGTACAGGGAAACTCTCCCTGTTAATGATTCTCACAGTCCTCTATTTTTCTGGAATTCTATTTCTATTTTTAATTGTTTCTGTCTTTTAAGCTGCAGCTATCCTATTCAGCAACTGCAACTCCATAGCTACCAGCAACAGCTAGGCGGCAAGAGCAGAACTCTTTCAAAGCTACTAAGGAAACTTTATAAATCTCTGTCCTGCTAAAGAACTCAAGAATCAAAGGTTGAGGGAGAATCCTGCTTCCCAGGATGGCTGAATGTCGAGCAGCTCAGCTAGCTCATTACTTCACATCTCCCAAGAAGTTCTTGTGCTTCTGCTCATCTCCTTATGAACCTTCTCTACTTGGCTCCTCCCTACAACTTCCTGTCAGCTAGTTGCTGACCCAGCTGCCTGACCTCAGGTGAATTTTATTTAATCAAACACATCTTTGCATCGTTAAACAACTGTTCCAGAGCATAAGCAAAAGTAACACACCTTAAAATCGTATTCTACAACATCCCCCTGCCCCAGTCAAGAGCTAGGTGGGTGAAAGCTCTAAAACAAAAAGTAGCAGACACACCTAAGAGGAGTAGACAGCAGGAAGTAATCAAACTAAGGGCTGAAATCAATAAAGTAGAAACAAAAAGAACAATACAAAGAATCAATGAGACAAAAAGTTGGTTCTTCCAGAAAAATCAACAAAATAGATAAATGCTTACCCAAACCAAGTAAAAGGCAGACTGAGACTATCCAAATCAACAAAGTCAGATATGAAGGGGGGGGCATAACAACAGACTCCAAGGAAATACAGAGAAACATTATGTCAGACTTCAAAAGCTATACTCCAAATAATTGGAAAATCTAAAAGAAATGGACAAATTTCTTGATAGATACCACTTACTTAAGTTAAACCAACATCAGATAAACAAATAAACAGATAGAAAACCCCTAAGGAAATTGAAGTAATCAGTAAAAGTCTCCCAAAGAAACAAACAAAAGAAGCCCAGGGCCAGATGGTTTTAGTACAGAATTCTACCAGACTTCCAAATAAGAGCTAATACCAGTACTCCTCAAATTATTCCACAAAATAGAAACAGAAGGAACATTGCCAAATTCTATTTATGAGTCCACAGTCATGATACCCAAACCCCACAAAGACACAACAAAAAAACAGAGTTACAGACCAATTTCTCTTGTGAACATTGACGAAAAAATACTCAGCAAAATACTGGCAAACTGAATCCGAGAACACATCAAAAAGATCATTCACTATGACCAAGTAGGGTTCGTCCCAAAGATGCAGGTCTTGTTCAGCATATGAAAATCTGTCAGTATAATCCACCCTATAAACAAACTGAAAGACAAAAAGAACACAAGATCATGCCATTAGATGCTGAAAAAGCCAGAAACCCTGAACCTTACAGAAGAGGAAGTGGAAGATGATCTTGAACACAATGACACACACAGGACACAACTGCCAGAGTAGATCAGCGATAGCATAGTCACTAAACCAACAATTAATAAATGCGACCTCATGAAGTTGACAAGATTAAATAAGACAAAATGGCAGCCTACAGACTGGGGAAAGATCTTCACCAACCTGACATTGAACATAGGACTGATTTCCAAAATATATAAAGAACTCAAGAAACTAGATATCAACAAACCAAATAACCCAATTTAAAAATGGGTTGCAGATCTAAACAGAGAATTCTCAAAAGAAGAATCTCAAATGGTTGAGAAACACTAAAAGAGAAGTTCAGCATCTTTAGCCATGAAGAAAATGCAAATCAAAGCAATTCTGAGATTCCATCTTACAGCTGTCAGACTGGCTAAGAGCCAAAACACAAGTGACAGCTCATGGTGGCTAACTCCTCCATTGCTGGTGGGAGTATAAAGTTGGACAGCCACTTTGGAAGTCAGTGTGGTGGTTCCTCAGAAAACTGGGAATCAACCTGCCACAAGCCCCAGCTGTACCACTTTGGGGCATATATCCAAAGAATGCTCAATCATACTACAAGAGCACTTGCTCAATTATGTTCATAGCAGCTTTATTTGTAATAGCCAGGACCTGGAAACAACCTAGATGTCCCTACCAACAAATGGATAAAGAAAATGTGGTACAGTTATACAATGGAGTATTACTCAATTGTTAAAAACAAGGATACCAGGACATTTGAAGGCAAATGGATGGAACTAGAAAAAATCATTCTGAGTGAGGTAACTCAGACTGATAAAGATAGACATGGTATGTACTCACTCATAAGTGGGTATTAGCTGTAAAATAAAGACCAACTATGCTACAATCTACAGACTGAGAGAGACTAGGTAGCAAGGAGAGTTCATGGAGTGACTTACATCTCCCTGGGCAAGGAAAATAGAAGAGATTTCTAGAGAGGAGTGAGGGCAAGTCGGGATGGGAACTTGAGTGATCAGGTTGGGGGGCAGGGGGACAGAGAGGGCTGGCTGGGGAGGCATTTCGGAATCCAGTGGAAGCCTAGTGTAGGGGAATCTGCCAGGAGCCTATGGGGAGGACCCCAGCTCAGACTTCTAGCAATAGTGAATAAGCAGTCTGAACTGGCCATCTCCTTTGACCAGATTAGTGCCTGGCCCAGTTGTCATCAGAGAGGCGTCATCCAGCAACTGATGGAGGCAGATGCAGAGACCCAGAGTCAAACCATAGGAGAAGTTCAGGGATTCTGTGAAGGAGAAAGGAGCCAGAGGGGTCAAGGACACCACGGAAGGCTCACACAATCAACTAATCTGGGCTCTAGGAGCTCCCAGAGACTGAACCAACAACCAGGGAGCCTGTATGGGACTGACCTAGGCACTCTGCATACGTGTCACAGTTGTGTAGCTCGGTCCTCTTATTGGACTCCCAACAGCAGCAACAGGGGCTGCCTCTGACTCTTTTCCTGCCTTTTGGGACCCTACTTCTCCTACTGGGTGGCCTCGCCCAGCCTTAACACAAGGGGAGGTGCTCAGTCTTACTGCAACTTGATATCCCATGTTTATTGTTACTTAAAGGAGACCTGCCCTTTTCTGGGTGGGGATGGAAGAGAAAGGGAATGGGGGAGAGGGCCTGGGAGGGGAGGGGAGGGGAGGGGAGGAGAAGGTGGCTGTAGCAGGGATGTCAAATACATTGATGAATAAATTACAAAGAGCTATGTGCAAAGCCTTTCCCTTCAGACATTGCTCTTTCCTCCCCAAACCTTCACTATAAAAAACGTAGGGTTTGCAAGCCTGCTAAGCATCAGAAGCCTCGTGAGCTTCCCACCACGGCAGACACTCAAGCCTCTGAAGATCTGCAGGACTAGAAAGTCCCCCAACCAGCACCTAAGATTCATCTTAACAGGAAGTCACATGGGGAGAAAGAAACTCAGCACTCAGGAGGCAGAGGCAGGGGCATCTTAGTTCAAGGCCAGCCTGGTCTACAAAGTGAGTTCTAGGACAGCCAAGACAGTTACAGAGAAACCCTGTCTTAAAAAGAAAGAAAAAAGAAGAGAAAAGAAGACAAGAGAAGACAAGAGAAGAGAAAAGAAAGTCATATATCTGGAAAGCTCAGCCAGGACCTGTCAGCACTCTTGGATGGAGACCATTGCCCTCTCCTGCATACACTTTTATTTGCGGGCTTCTGACTCCCACTGACTTTGGCTGTGCTCCCACAGCCCTGTCTACCACTTCCTCCCGGGGTTCTCACTGCCTCTGTGAGCTCTAATGACTGGATGGCCAGAACTCAGTTTTTTATTCTCTCCTTGGTTCTGTCTACGCTGTCTCTCTTGGTGGTTTTATTCGTTACTGACAATATTTCCGATGCAGTGGTTTAAGTGGTACCCTGTTATGAGCTCTCAGGACTAGAAGCTACAGGTAGGAGTTATGTGTGTTTGTGCCCTCTCATTAGCCCAAAGGCCGCTGAACTTTCACCTGACCTCTGGAGTGCGCTTTGACATCCCTTCAGGCTGCTGAATGAATTCAGCTCCGTGAGGTTAGAGGATGGAGTGCTTCATTTTCTTGCTAGATACAGCCCCAAGCTGCTCCCAGCTCTTAGAGGCTGTGTTGGTTCATGGGTCCCATTCTCCAGCTTCCAAGCCAACAATAGAGAAAGCCTTGGCTTCCTGGGCCTTCCTCATTCTTTGTGTCTCTTAGGGTTGTCTTCCTCCATCTCTCTAACTAACTAAGCCAAAGAGAATGCCCTGCTCTCAAAGGCTCTTGTATATAGACTGGATCCCTCTTAGCCATTCAGGACACACTCCCTATTCAGAAGTCATGACCTTAACCACACATGCGAAGCCTCATTTATCATGAATGCAACAGAGTCGCACGCCTAGGTATTGGACTATAGGCATTTTAGAGACTCCTCTGTTTGCCACGGGCTCCCAAGTTTCTCCCCCTATTTGTACGCTTGCGCTTGTTCTGCAGTGACTTATCTTACTTAGTTAGACCCACCCACATCTTGGCGATGCCCGATCTGCCTTACCTAGTCCAGGTTGTGTGACTGTCTACTGTCCCTGCTGCTGTAAACACCATGCACACTGTTTTCTGAGCATTTGCCCTTGTTTTTCCTTGACCTCGAGCTCTCATTCCTCACCTTCTTCGTGACTCATGACCTCATCGCCTCACAGCTGGTGCCATGTTTCCACCTGTACAGTGAGACTACCCTGGCCATCTGTTGAAAATCACGTTTTAGAGTGGGCCTAGTGGCCCTTTCCTTTAATCCCAGAACTCAGGAGGCAGAGACAGATGGATCTCTGGGAGTCCAAGGTCAGCATGATGTACATAGTGAATTCCAAGACAACAAGAGCTACATAATGGATAGAGACTGTTGTAATATTTAAAGGGGGGAGGGCACGTGAGAGAAAGACACACGTGACAGAGTTCAAGTGGAGCGGTTTTTATTAGGGGAAGAGGATCTTAAAAAGGGAGAGGGGGAGGAGACTGGCCTCTGGGGACAGGAGCAGTGGGTGAGAGGGGAGAGAGAGAGAGAGGGAGAGAGAGAGAGAAACACACACACACAGAGAGAGAGAGAGAGAGAGAGAGAGAGAGAGAGAGAGAGAGAAGGATGGGGGTGGGTAGGGCCCTTGTAAAAGGGAACATAGTGAATAGACAGAACTCCAGAACTCCAAAGGCAGGCCAGTACAAATGCCTAAATACTAGCAGAGATCCTGTCTCAAGAAAAAAAAAATTATACCTTGGTGCTAGGGAGATGGCTCAGCAGTTAAAAGCTCTGGCTCTTCCTCCAGTACACGGTCCATAGCACCCACATGATAGCTAACAAACATCTGTAGCTCTAGTTCCAGGGGACCTAACTTCCTCTTCTGACCTCTGCTAACAGTCCACACACAGTGTGCCGACACACACTAAGGCAAAGTACCATACAAATAAAAAAATTAAACAAGCCTTAAAAATAAAGATTACATCTCCCCACGTCTCCAGGACTCCCTATTCGTCTCCCATGCTTTATTTCTTTTCATAGACTTTTTCACTCTCAAATGTAACATATTATGTATACACATAAACATTTGCTTGTTATAATCACCAAAACAAGTACCACGAAGAGGACACTTTTCAGTCATTTGCTCACTGCGGCCTCTCCAGTGCCTGCAGTGTGCATGGCACACAGACACAGTCCCTTGCATTTCTATTAAAGGGTGGAGTGTGGGAGTATAAAATGGGGAACAGGGTTGTCCTGCAAAGATGAAATAGGGGTCCTCAGATAGGGCTGGGAGCAGCCCTAGCAGGCTGGAACTCTGTCGCCATACTTGCAGAGATCTAATCTCGGTATTCGCCGAGTGATGTTGGTGTGAATGGTTACGTTTTACATACAAGCCATTTCACTTGACTCAGCCTCTGCATTCCTTCTGATTTCATTCTTGCCATTTTTGCCTCTTTATAGGGTGTTGTGTTAACAGTTTCCTCCAAGATTGAAACACTCCACCTGCAGGGAAGCTTTTAAGTAGGAAGGTAAACAACTCAAAACAGCTTCAGGAAGTCCCTGAAACTGACCGGACTCACAAGGTCCCTCCCACCGAGAGTAAGCACCAAAGCGGCTGAAAGCCCCTCTCAGACAAGCCAAGCTTCAAAGACGACTCCAAGACAGACCTGGAAGAAGCCGGAACTAACTGAGCTTCCCGGAAGAGATTTAGAACAGTCACGTAGAATGGACACCCTCCAGCCTGTTGAGCTGCCTGCAGGCTGTGCAGTGTGCTCCAGGATCACAGCTTTGAGAGCCGTCATCCATGCTGGGGTCGGCTTTGGTGATGCAGCTGCCTTTGAGTCATTTATTTCTGTTCCCGTAGGTAACTCCTCCCCCATATTCCTGTAAGTAACCCCAATAGAACTCACTGGTTCACCAAGTTGGACTTCGGTGGTATCCGTACTTCGGTCTGCCGTGGGCTTCTTACCTAGGGTGAGTAAGCGTGTGGTGTCTCTCCAGGAAAAGTTTGCTACACATTGGGTGTCCAGGGATCCGCATTCAGTATTGCAACGAGAAAGCACTTTGAGTATCAAGACGAACTCTGGAAAACAACTTTAGGTGGCCAGTCTGCCTCGACCTGTCTATCATGCAAGTGCCCACCTCTAACCCCAACAAATGTGCCCATTTTGGAAAGCAGTGGTGTTGGAAACACCATGGTTCAGCTGTAGGAGCGGAGAGCCAGCCTCTGAGTGCCACTGAGTAGCTGTGTGACCTTGTGGACAGTTAAACAACTTTACCAAGCTCCCATTTCCTCTTCCTTAAAACTAGGGCTAATCATTGCAGCTCCTGGGGACGCTATGAGGATTGCATAGGATAAAGCCAGTGTGGACACCTGGAAGCCTCTGCTCTGAGTAGGTACACAATAGTGGGAGTTTTCTGTCGTCTTTTTCTTGGGAGCCCAAATCCATCGCCTTGTGCTGATGGCCCTTTAATGCAAGCTCCGCTCCGCTCCGGGGAACAGTGGAGAAGGAAACAACTCTCCCCTCCACACAGCTTTCGGGAGGCAGTTATCGTGTTCTCCTTCAATCTGCTCTTTCTAAAGGTGAAAACGCTCAGCGGTTCACTCAACCGTTTCTCATGAAAACTGGTTTCCATTTCTAACTGTGCTCTCCTTTGACGCCACAGATTTTTCACCGGTGCTGTCGAGGAAGGAGTTGGAGTCGAGCTCAACTGTAGACCCTGATGTGCTCCTCCCAGTGCCTAGAAAAGTGGCTGGCACATAGTAGGCCCACAGAGAGATGCATGCCACTTGGCTCTGGGGCTCATATCTGTTTAACACCAGTGAAATTTCTCAGGTTCCAGTGAGTTCTTAGGAAGCTAGAAATCGACTTCAAATTTGTTATTTTTAATTTGTCTAATTTTCATATTTATTTACTTTATTCTTAGGTGTACTTCCTACATAAATCAATAACATTGACATTTAAATGGAAATTGATTACTTTAACTTCCCCAAGTTCCCCCTCCATTGAGGGCTTTCCTACTCCATACCTAACCGATCTTCTGGGTTCTGTAGAAGCTCTGGGTCCAGGGAGGTCCTGAACTGGGTAGTAAGGAGGCTGGAAAGATCCGGAAGGCCTTCATCTCTGCATCCTTCCTGTAGGATAAAACTTAAGTCAATAAGTGATCATTGCAAATAGAGGCACATGAAGCCCCAGCCCTGAGAGATTAACCCAGGACAACACATGCTTAGTGCCACACGAAGTGGCTTTCTAACGACACTGCCTCTCAGGGCCATTTGTCAATGTTTGGGGACATACTTGGTTATCTAGTGGCTTAGAATGGTTAAGACAGCAAAGCTGCTTAGCATATGATAATTTATGACCCAGCTCCCCACCTAATCGAGGGAAGCAAAGGACCAAAAGACCTGTCTGGTCCCCAAAGCCAATAGTGTCATCCAGAAAACCCCCAGTGTAACAGGCTACCAAAGAAGACTTCCCCAGATTGTGATTTTTGCCATATTTCACAATCCACTAAACCTAACCGGTTAGAACTGCCCTTAAAGCTTTCAAGTAGGAAAACTTCCGATTCCCTGCTCCTCCTAAAAAAAAAGTCGTGTTGACTTCCCACCAGTGACCACAAGGAACTCCAGCCATATATAAAATATATGTTCAAAACATGCCTGCAAATATTTACTATCTGTGTACAAAAGCATGTGCACATGTGTACACACATCTGTAGAGACAGAGGAGACTTGTTTTATGGAGTTGGCACGTGTTTGAAGGGGCTTAAGTCTGAAGAAAGTGGCACAGCCTGGCAGGTTGGAGGTTTGAGCAGCCATGGATGCCACAGAGTTTCTAAGGGACTTCAGGGCTAGCTTCTAAAGTGTGCAGATGACCAGAAGAGGCCCATCTACACCAAGGGTCAAAGGGTCATCTCTCCTACTTAAAGCCGGATGAATGTCAATGTTCACCACAGCTATAAAAAGACCTTGATTTACGTTTAGTCACATGACTGGCTGGGCTTGTAGCCCAGCCAAGGTTTCTTGTTGGTTTTAGTTTGTTGTTTTGTTGTTGTTGTTTGTTTTTTCCTTTTGTTTTGATTTTTAGACAGGGTCTCGAGTATCCCAAGGTGGCTCCACACTCACTGTGTAATTAAAGATGACCTTGACCTCTGACCCTCCTGCCCTCACCTCCAGCTCATGGTGGAGTTCCGGGCACACGTGTAAGACATGTCTGCTTTTGTTTGGGGCTGAAGGATAAAGCCAAGGTTTTATGCATGCTAGCAAGTCCTCAAGCAATGGAGTCACAGCCTTAATTCAGAGAGCTATGGCATCAGTGAAATCGTCAGTGACCTCAAATACGGTGTACTCTCTAGTATAAGTTCTGGAATGTCAGGGCAAGGAAGGAGTCTGTGCATAAGCCTCTCCCCTTCGCCCCCCCCCCCGCTAGTTTTTATTACATTGAATAACCCCAAAATGAATTGTCTATGTAGACAGTGTCCACCTTAGGAAACAGCAGGTCAAAGGACAAGTATTAGCTCAGGACCCCAAGACCAAGTTGTGAGCACAAAGGAGATTTGTTTGCCTCAGAGGGACAGAGGGCAGGGATAAAAGGACAAACACAGAAGGACAGGCAAAGGGGGCAGGGGGATTTGTCCTAGAATGACAAAGAACTGCCTCTGGATAGAGAGGACACAGACATGGCACATAGAGACATGGCAGTTTATAAAGGTACAAAGGGAAACCCCGTGTTAGGATGAGGTGTTTAATTTTAGTTGGGATTGTTAATCAGGTGAACCAAAAGGGGCTTTTTACTGCTGCACTTCAATACTTCGATGGCTGGACCTTGGTAGTCAGCCTCAGGAGGAGGAAGTGACCCAATAAGGGAATAGTCCTTGGTGGCTTGCTTTAGGAATGTGATATAATGGTTTTTAGCATGGCAGAGTGAGTGGGAGAGAAGGGCAAGGCCTTCCTGAGCCATGCTGGCCAAACCCAAGCTGGCCAGAGTCCCTTCAGCAAGCCCCTGGCTCCCACATGCTCCTGTGACAGCCCGTCCACTCGCCATCTGAATCTTCTCTGCCCTTTGACTCCGTACCATGTACCCTTGCCCACCTCAACACTGGTTTCTCCTCTCCTCTAATACAATCCATGTCGGAATATATTAAAATACTCTTGAGTGTCTCACATGTCCTCCAGCAGGCTTGGTAATAGACTACTTCACATAAATATGGCCCATTGTCCATTCTTTTTAGTGAGTGTCATATTGGTTTGCTCGAGCATTTTTGATATGGTGTCCAAAGCTTGCCTTTGATTGCACATCCTCTGTCTGATGGCCTGTTTTCCACCCCCAGAACCCCGGCTACACAGGGCTGCCATCAGTGACTGCGCACTATGTACGCTGTAAGTGGTGTTTCAGAGGCTGTTTAGTGCAAAGCCTACACAGTCAAACTTGGCATGATCTACAGAGCTATTATCTTTTGTTGCCTTGACTTCCCGAACCCAGGGACAGATTTAACATGAGGCCAATGGACTTCATATTTCCTCTCAGGACAGAACTCTTCCAGGCCATGGAAGAAAAAGAACAATGATCTGTGGACTTGTGTGACTCTTTGTGAGTAAAAGTAAGATTTTAACAGTTGGTTAAGGTGATGTTTTCCTCCTTTTGGTCCTCGGGCCTCGTCTCTGTTGGCATGGGAATTGCTTAGGGCATTTGGGGGAATACGGCTGGATACACTGGGGGTAGGGTTGGTTTGTCATTGGTAGCACATATTTACATAGTTTGTGGCTGTATGTGTATGGCTAAAGCTACCCCTTGAGTAGGAGGAGCTCGTAGGATTCTTTACTTTTCTGAGTTGAGTTGTTATGTAAGGACAGACACTGTGATAACACTGTGCAACATGTTTGTACATGTGAATCAAAACATAAGGTGCATCCAGACCTTCTTGGCTCTCTCAGTGGACCCTGAAGTCACTATGGGTTTTACTATGACAGAGACGAAGCAACAGAACTTATGTCTCATAGTGGGCAGTATAAAGTTGCCTTTAGATGCTGGTAGGATGGCCTTAGAGACCACTGATTTGGCATTTATAGGTCCCTTTCCTGAGCCACCTACTTACTCCATGATTCAACCTTGGCCACCACAATTATTAGAGAAAGAAGTGGTTTCCAGGTTCCTGAATCTGAGGTAGTTTATTTGGGTGCAATTGATAAAATACAATAGCCAACTGTTCCCAGAGCTCATATCATGTCTTGATGTTAAATCTGCAGAGTAGTAAGTATGACAGAGGCTCCACCCGGGGAAGCCCTCACCACTGTGCTCCATTCAGAGTCTGGTTAGTGTCCCTCTTCTGTTTCCCTGAAATCTAGTCAAGTAATGCCCCATCAATTTTTAAATAACTCGTTTTGTGTGTATGGGTGCTTTGTCCACATGTATGTCTGTGTACCATGTGTATGCCTGGTACCCACAGAAGCAGAAGTGGCTGGTCAGAGTCCCCTGGAACTAGAGTTACAGATGCACATGAGCCACCAGGTGGGTGCTGGGAATCAGGCCTGAGTCCTCTGGAAGAGTAGCCAGTGCCCAGAACCACTAAGCCAGCCCTTCTGCCCCTGCTTCGTGGATTTAGACCCTGTGTTTCCTGTTCAGTGTGTGATAATAGTAGAGGAAGCTTGAAAGGTTTGGAGACCCTTGGTGGTGAGGATTTCCAAGCTCATTGCTGGGAGAATTGCTTATGGCCATAAGCACTATTCTTTGGGAGACATGCAGTTTGGAGCACATTCCTCCCTTTCAGACAAAACTGTTGTGAAATGATAATCGTTCAACAGGGAGAGGAAAGCGCAGTAAAGTCATACATCATGGTCACAGTCCAGCCCTCCACCACTTCTACTTCTGACACATAATAAAGGGCAACATATTATTAAGAGACGAATTCAGAATTCATTTCCAACCAAGAACAACTGGAAAAAAAGATTGGTGTTTGACCTTTGTGTTTTCTTCTCTGAAGGGAAACAAAGACCAAACTGCCAACTCAGGTTGCTGTGAGTGGGCTGGGATTAGATTCTTTACCTGTTTTTTTCTTTCTTCTGTTATTTTAACATTTACTTGTTTTGTGGCGGTCAGAGGATTCATGCTGTGGCACCATGTGGAAGTCGATGAATGAGTTGTGCAAGTGGGCTTTCTCCTTACAACAGCTGCACCCTCAGAGAAGAGCTCAGATCATAAGTTTTGGCGGCAAGCGCCTTTCCTCTCTGAGCCATCCTGCCAGCCCATGTAACCAATTCTCATATAGTACTTAGAAACGGTGAGCAGCAAGCTGTAGTATACACCGGTGGAGTAGCAAAGTTGAACTTACCTCAATATGGATTAACTAAAAATCTTAGGTGTAGCATGAAAAACAAATGACCCAGAGACTGATATTGGGGTTTAAACTTCAAGTTGAAGACCAGAAAAAGCAAAGCAGCTAGTCACTGGCTCTTACTCTACCTCAGAATGAAAGGCCTGAGACTTCAGTGTCTTCCTATCCTCAGTGTGGCTGGAGAATGAAAGGCCTGAGACTTCAGTGTCTTCCTATCCTCAGTGTGGCTGGAGAATGAAATCTCAATACTGACTACTGACTACTGAAGACCCTGCTCCTGTCTTCTATACCCCTCCAGTGCCGGGATTAAAGGCATGAACTCTGCTACTCTTTTAGACTGATTCAATCTTGTGGATCCCTGGGTGGCCTTGAACTCAGAGAGATCCATCTACCTCTTAATCCTGAGTCCTAGGATTAGGTGTAGCATCACCTCCTAGCTTCTGGAATTAAAGATGTGTGCCTGGCTTCTATGGCATATGGCTGACTTCGCTTTCTGAATCCTCAGGTAAGATTTAATAAACCATAAATAATATATCAGCATACTTAGGTACATTAGAAATTTTTTAACCAACTCAGTAAAAAGGATAATACATATTTCTATGTATTTTCCCTTATTTCTGAGCCCAGAGTACCCATCACATATTTGCTGCTAGGGACTTCAAATAAAGGTTTGTGGTCATTCTGAAGAGGTCTAAGGGGATTTTTGGCTGGGTGGCAGAACAGAACAGTGCTCAGGGTGCAAATATATTAATAAAATCTGTGATCTGAGGCATGGCAGGGCCTTCGGTGCTCACCTAATTGAACTATTCAGCGTTAAAAGAGAGCTTTCCCCTGAACCTAGGGTTGTTGGAAATTCCTGATTATGTAACGAAAATTCTCCATGTTATATAAAGCGCAGTTTGTGCTAGGGTTCTTGGTTAATGATGGCAATTTAGGACACAGAACTGGGGGAGTAAGACTGTCCGCTAAATAACGTGTGTGAGGAGAGGTTGCGGCAGAGGGAAGAGATGCCCAAGATCTCAGCATGCTCTCCCAGGTCTCTGCCCATCGCCAGAAGCTCTTCTGTGGGAAGAAAGCCCACTCTGCTACCTCTTCTGTCTAACCAGAGATGGCTCGAGCGGCTTACAGTGTATCCTGAACCAGCCTGTGGACGGTGCCGCTGGACAAGGGCAGGAGAACACTGTGCTGTGAGGTGAAGGTGACGTGCCCACAGGCAGATGACAGGCAGTCAGGGCAATTATAACTCCTCTAACTGGCTATGGATCTGCTCTTCAGATCTTTACATTAAAGATACCATGGAAGTTACCTAAATTCACAGCTGAACCCCTCACTTAAAATACCTAGAAGGGGGCTAATGAAATGACTCAGAGGTAAAGGGAGGCTATGACTCTTCAGAGGACCTGGGTTTGGTTCCTGGCACCCACGTGATGGCTTACAACAGTGTGTAATTCCAGTTTCAGGGTGTCTGATCTTTTCTTCTGGTATTGGCAGGCTCCTGTACACAGAGGGCACACAGAAACTCATGCACACACACAAATAAATTAATTTCAGAAATTAAATATATAGACGTTCCAAACAACCTCTGTAAGTCTCATAGAAGACCAAGCACTGTTCAGAGGTTCAGATGGGTATTTTTGCCTCTTGATTTGGAGGCTAACTGTTTCCCAGTATTTATTTTTCTGTGGTTTAAGGAGTTTCTCCTAGCTCTGATTTTTGGGCAATAGTTCATTTAGCTGGCCAGTTTGAGCCCTTGAGTTCATAGCACATGGGGAAGTCTTTGACCCCGTGTGTCACACCTGAAGGTGAAGTCCTCAGCTATTTTGTTGGCACCATGGTCACATTTTGATGTACGGTGTGCTACCTTTTTTTTTTTTTTTTTTTTTAAAGCGAATTGCCAGTAGGCATCTGTGTTGGTAGGATTCCAAGTGGCCACACGCCATCAGTCACCAGCACACCCTAGAGGATGTGTACGCCTCTTCGTGTTGGTTCGTTTCGCTAGAAGAATGCCCTTCCCTGATAAATAGAATCTGGAAGGTTCTCTTCTGGCTAATTTGCATGAGAGAATTAGGTAGGGAGCCTTGGAGGAGGAGGAGGAGGAGAAAGAGGAGGAAAAGGAGGAAGGGGAGGGGAGGGGTCTCTTGTACACTTCACCTAGGGTTGTGCAGCAGTTACGGGGGCCCAAGAAGACCTCACAGGCTGCACCACATTCAACATGGAAATGATTCTGTAATTGAAGAGCGCTGGGTGCCATAAGGCTGAGCCTTCCAGAAAGAAGAAATTTAAACATTTGGGAATATTATCTGGAGAATTTGCCTTTAAAAATACCCATTTGAAATATTTGGGTGACTTATCGAAAAGTCATTTTCGGGAAGCTTAAAATATTCAACAAATGACCTGGATTCCTTCCTCCTCGCTGTTGATATGTAGGAACACATCCCCAAATGCACACACTCTATATAACTGCTTAGTCACTGGGTTGCAGTCCCTTCTGAGGAAAGAGGTCAGCCTGACTTACAAGAGCGAGGTCGCTCCAATCACCCAGGTAGCTATCTATCCTGGCTGCCCACGAAGGCTGTCCACCATATATGCCTTGCAGTCACTGAGGTCCAGCTAGGACAACGCCCTAGTCACCCTTTGCCCCCTGCCACCGCCTCTCCCGATTTCCCACCCTCACTATTGCCCTGCTTTCTTTCGTCCCGTCCCTTCATCCCCGAGTCACCGCCACTGTCGCGGCGTCCCCTTCCGCTATCTCTGTCTCTCCACCCCCTTTCTATTCCCACTGCCCCTAGACCCCTGCTGCTTCAAGCCCGGATAATTATAATAGCATCCTAACTAATCTCTTACTTGTTTCTCCCCCTCCAACTCACTGCTGCCACAGTAATCTCCCTAAAACACCACTTAATCATGCCAAACCCTTAATTAAAAATCTTCATTATCTCTTCATTACCACTAGGATGAGGTCCAAGCGCCTTAGTTCCCTTCCACATCCTGGCCCCGGTCCACATTTCCAGCTTACAGCCCACTCTTTTCCAGTTTCCACAGACTCCACTAAGGCCAGTCTAGTCACACCGTTCAGCCACCTGGAACGGTTCCTCCAGGTCTGCTGAGACTTCTGCTTGCCCTTGGAGATCCCTGTCAAGTCCTTTTGCCTTCTGTATGACTTCATTGCTGGATAACTGTGTCCTCAGAGATCCGTTATCATGGTGGACCATGAGTCATTGATTCGCTGGTGAAGTCTTTGTGTTTTCTGCCTTTGCAGACCTCATCATCTGAAGTCAATGAACTGTTCTAGACCCATCTTTACACACCCCTGTTATAGACACGCAGTGCTGTCCTGCCATTCCCAGTAAATAGTAATTAGGATGTGATGAGGGTAAAAGGTAGCAGAGTATGATGGCCAAAGGAAATGATTGCCACAGCATCTGCACTTCGGCCTTTTAAAAAATAATGAGATGATTGCATGGGTAATTGCAGCAACACATGGTATGGGAAGGAAACTTATTGAGTGTGGCTAAATGGTCACTTAAACTTGTCCAGTTTTCAAGAGATGCAATTAAAGAAGAAATGCTGGGAAGGGCGGCCCTTTGTAGGGAGGGTTTTCCATGTTCCTCCCCTGTGCACCACAGAGCACACTGAGACTTGATAGTGACAGTACTCCTCAGGTGCAGCTGGAGAAGGGCAGAAGGCCAGGGGACAGAGGGGACAGTGGGTTACACCTCCCGATCCTTCTCTTCAAGCCTTCACAGGGATGGGAACACAAGAGCCAGGCCCGTACACCAGGCATGGGGAAATGTCAGGTGATTGGGGCTCCAGACTCTGTTTAGAACACAGGTACCTGGTGCTGGAGTTTTCTTTTCCCACCAGGTCCTGATGCTGCTTCAGCCCCAAATAAGCACGCAAAGACTTATATTAATGATAAAACTGTTGGCTGATGGCTAGCTCTGTCTTAATTATTAACCCCTAACTACTAATTTATGCATTTGAAGCATGTTATCTGAAGCAGGAAATTTCTGAAAGTGGGAAATACACATGCATTCTGACGCAGAAGACGGAAAGCTAAGGGTTGACGTACATAAAGCCACCCGGGCTGACGGGACTGGTACCGTGAGGAGGACAATGCCGATGGAAAATCTTGGAAGGAGGTTCATTTTCCCATTGGGCTTGAACACAGATTTTTGTCTAAACCATCACTGCCTCCATGGCAACCATTACACAAGGGGTTAACAACCGGTAAACTAATACGTGAATAAAATATAATTGATATAAATAAAATAAATATAAATAAAATTGATATAAAATACAGCTAGTAAAAGCCTGTATATATCTCCTTTGTCTTGGTTGAATTCTTTCCCCTTCTTCTTGCCTGTTGGAGTGCTTGACATTTTTTTGACCAGATTGAATGTCCAGAGGGAAATGCCCAGCTTATTTTGCAGTCACTACTTGGGGTGGGTGGGAGGCGCCTGAATGGATAAACCGTTTTGGCCCCTTCATAATACTGTGACCATTTCTATACCTAGAAAGGTAACACCACCGAAGGATGAGGTGAACTTCAGGGTCTTCAGAGAAAAGGTAAAGACACCTTCCAAATTATTCATGGGCAATGGGCATCTTCCAGCTTTCTCAGGCTTTGTTCTGCAAGTCAAAGCAGCAGCCGACAGGTCCTTTCTCCCCTGGACACAAACCTTACATAATTCACCTTGCAGACAAATGAGAACAAAGTAACTCTTCCTCTTTACTTACAAGGTTACATACAGCACAGAGAAAAACATGACTAGAAGAGTCGTTCTTCAGAGAGAAGAAAATACTGAAGTTCTGCTCTCTGTGTGATATTGGGGGTCTCCATGGTAACCACTCCAGGCTTGGTGATCTGAAGATGGCCAGGCTACTCACTCTGAGACCTGTAGGCACACGAGCGCCACCTGGTGAGAAAAAATCATCTTCAAAACTTTGCAGCAACCCAACTTTATTCAGTTCCTATGGAAAAATAATTAACTCTACACAGACATGCCTATAATCTTAACTACTTTAGCATAGAATCCTAATTTTGAAATAAAAGACTAGAGCTAGTGAGAAGGTCCAACAGCCAGGAAACTCAAAGATCTGACCAGTGCTTTGTGTTAGCTACAATTTGGTTTAGATTCTTTTCACTTATGTGTATTTCCAAAAGTGCTGACATGTTATGTTTAAATATAAAGAAAATCTTGAAAACTTTGAAAGAAAATAAAAGAGGCATGGAAGAAGGATTGGGAATGGAGTGGAAAGAGACAAAAAAGAGACCTTTTGTTATATGCCAGCCAGTGTTTGTTTTGAACTACATGAATGCATTGCTAATACAATAAATTAAATTTTAAAAAATAGACGTCAGCACAAATTCATGTTGCAAGCAGCCATTGAATTTAGCAAAAATAGTAGCATGGTCACATTAAATTTATTTGCTAATCTGCAAAGAAAAACAATGCTTCTTCATAAAACAAAAGATTTTTCTCCAAATTATCCCTCCCTCCCTTCCTCCCGCCTCTCTCCTTCACTCACTCTCCCCTTCCCCCATAGTTTTGATGTATTTCTTATATTTTACCTAGATAGACATCTCAAGTACTGAGTTTTTCAAAATCACTTAAATCCCTAGACAGGCTATACAGGGAATTTACCTAATGTATCCCCTGGCACGCTCCCTAACTCAGCACTCCTGTGTCACAGCTACAAAGCGCCCATTTTCGAGTTGCCTCAGTTGCTAATCACCGTCCACTTCTGCAGCTCGGATTATGAATCTGTGGGATCTGGTATGAAAAATGGCTGTTGTCATGACAAAGATGTGAGCCCAGAGATGTCAAGCTATGTGACTTTCCTTCCTGTAACACTAAGATGCTGTCCAGGACTGGCAGAAAGCTATAATGCCTTCCAGTACACCGTGGAAGGTTAATGGTTTGCTTTTTTTTTTAATTTAGAAAGTCAGCCTGTCTGGCTAGAAAACTATTACATGTCCTTAAGGGTTTGCTTTGTTTTGTTGCTTATATTTTTGGTTACAGTTTTTTCCATGCTCATGTTAAGCAACAGGGGATGAAGTTCCCAAACTTTGGAACTTTGAACCCATGTCACGATGATTGAAAGTCACACCACTTCCAATCTTACTGTGATTTCATTTGTCTGAGTACATGGAGGAAAACTGAACTTGTGACCAATTTAACACGTAACGCTAGAATATAGACCTGTGCCCTTGAGATGCTGCATCTAAGTCTCAGACTGTGGCTTAGATCTAATGTTACCTCACCAACAGAGTGCAAGTACTTTTGTGTGTATATCTACACACACACACACACATATATATATATGTAAATATATATGTATATATTATATATATATTGGAAAAACTATAGAGGATGGATGGGGAAATAACTTCGGCAACTACACCACAATTTCCCTTCTTCTTTTTAGACAGGGTCTCTTTAGCCCTGGCTGCCCTGGTGCTCACTACATAGACTAGACTGGCCTTAAACTCACAGAGATCCACCTGCCTTTGCCTCCTGAACTCTGAATTAAAGGCATGTGCCACTACACCCAGATATTTTCACTTATTCTTATACGTTTTAAAATATTACATTGAATAAAGATTGACACTAAAAGCAGAGAGCAGAAATGAAGATCTTTAATGGGCTCTCTGTCTCTGTCTCTCTCTCTCTCTCTCTCTCTCTCTCTCTGTGTGTGTGTGTGTGTGTGTGTGTGTGTGTGTGTGTGTGTGTATGTGTGTGTGTGTGTAATTCTGTAATCTTAATTAAATGCTATCAAATGTATGTTTCAATGTCAAGGTCATTAAAATAAACTAAGGTGAAGTATTATTTACCTGGCATTTGGTTTTGGTTTTATTATTAAACTAAAACTGAACCAAAACAATCCACTATATCTGAGGTTGGAGAGACGGCTCAGCAGCTAAATACACTTGCTGCCCTTACAGAGGCCCATGCTCAGTTCCCAGTACCCACAAGGCAGCTCACAGTCACCTGTAGCTATAATTTCAGGAAACCCAGCTCCCTCTTCTGGTCTCTAGTGGTACCATATGCATATGGTGCACACACACACTCGAACACACATCCCCACATAAATAAGTAAGTGTCTTCAAAAAGAAAAGCCATGGGGCTAGAGAGATGGCTCAGTGGTTAAGAGCTCTGACTGCTCTTCCAAAGGACCCAGGTTCAGTTCCCAGCACCCACACTGCAGCTCACAGCTATCTGTAACTCCAGTTCCAGGGAACTCAATGTCCTCATACAGACATGCATGCAGGCAAAACACCAATGAGAGAGAGAGAGAGAGAGAGAGAGAGAGAGAGAGAGAGAGAGAGAGAGAGCTGTGCACGAAGATGATTTATTTATATATAGTTTTAGTGGCTACAAAGCTAAAAAGAAATGACATCCAAACATTGTCCTGCAAACTAAACTAGTACTTCTCTTTCACCTACATGGCTGACCAGCTGCCATCTACAATTGAATCAGCTCTGTCTAACTACTGTGATGACGTTTTGGAGCAACGGTTGTGATCCAAAACTTACTTAGTACCGGGCCGCATCACCAGAAGAAACCCCACCAATCAGTCAGAACGTTGGGCTACTATCTCAATGCAAAAGCATTCTTACTGCTGGATCGATCAGTGGTATTAGAGTCTTCAGTGGTGTGTGTGTGTGTGTGTGTGTGTGTGTGTGTGTGTGTGTGTGTGTGTGTATGTGTGTATGTATGTATGTTCTGACTGTACTTTCTCTTAACATCTAAGCCATTTGGGTTGCATAGTTTTTCTCAGGCTGGATCCATGCCAGAAGCCATCAACTGAGAAGAGCCTATGGTGGTCAGAACAGTACGGCTGGAACTAGCTTTCCCCTGCCCACCCTACTCCTGAACCTCAGTGCTGTGGACCAGTGAGGGGTGGAGCAGCTCTACCCAGCCTACAGACATTAACATGGCTGCAGGTAGCAACCGTCCGCATGGGCTTCCATGGTAACAGAGCCACAGACATCAACATGTCAACACACCCCTTGGCTGTATCAGGACCCTGACCCACTCGTGGCTCTCAGCAGCAGCATGAGGTGTCAACATGGTCGCAGGTGGTTGGTTACACATGCTACCCTCAGCAGCAGCAACAACAGCAACATGTGAAGTAACTTACAAAAGACAACCCACATTCTCTATTCCTTTAACAGCATCGTAGAGTACCACAGATGAAGTAACTTAAACCACAGACACTGTCTCTAGAGCCTGGAATGAAGGTGTCAGTGGGTTTGGTTTCACCTGAGGACTGGGAGGAAGAATCCATTCCATACATCTCTCTCAGGCTCTGGCGGACTTGGTCAGCCATTGCTATTCAGACTCAGCACCCTAATTCCCATTCTCCTTTGTCCCTCTATACAGCTCTACACCTTCTTTCCAAAATTTACATACATTTATGTATTTATGAGAGCAGATGTGCCACAGTGCACATGCCAAGGTCAGAGGCCAACTTGTATGACTCGGTTTCTACTTCCCCTATTAGGGTCCCAGAGACTGTACACAGGCTGTCAGGCCTGGTGGGCAACTGCCTTTACCTGCTGAGCCATTTTGCTAGTCTAGAACTCTGTTTCTTTATAAGGACACACTTATATGAGATGAGGGTTAAACCCAGGGATTTCATCTTGAATTTGTCATCTGTAAGAATCTGGCTTTCAAATCAGGTCATATGTGCAGTTAGTGAGAACCAGGATTTTCACCTCTTCAGGGGGATGCAGTGCAGTCATACAGCAGAGCAGGGGTAACTGGAGAATAAATGCCTCTTGGTTTTACAAAAGGAAAGAACACTAAACTGGTACCTTTCTTTGATCCTTATTTTGACTAGGAAGTAGTCTGTGTTTGATCCCAAGACATCTTGATTTAGAAAGTTCTGGAAAGATAAGTTTCACACTGGGTGGCATGACACAAATGCCCCCTCACGGACATCCAGTTATTAAGTCACTTTCCCAGCTCACTGGCCAAGTCCATGGCCAAAAATTTGGAAAAGATCAATTGTAAAGGCTACTAGGAAAGTCAGATTTTGACAAGTCAAGATTCCCTATAAAGATGGGTTGCCTGGCCATACCATGAAAATAGGCATAAGATTATGCAGCTATGGCTTCCTGTCATGGTTTTACAGGTTTCTAGTGGTATTGTACAGATGTTTAACTTTGAGGTCTCCTGATCCTCACAAAGGTGTGGCCAGTGACTCATAGTTCTTCCCACAGCAGAATGGATACAAGAATCCATCCTTCTGCTGCACACAAGAAACACACCTCAAATTTAAAGACAGATGTTACCTCAGAGTAAAAGGTTGGGAAAAGATTTTTCCAATAAAATGGAACCCAAGAAACAAGTTGGTGGAGCTATCCTATTATCTAACAAATTAGACTTCAAACTAAAATTAATCAAAAGAGATGAAGAAGGTCATTTCATATTCATTACAGGAAAATCTGTCAAGATAAAATCTCAATTCTGAACATTTAAGCCCCAAATACAAAGCCATCCACATCTGTAAAAGAAACATTACTAAAACTCAAATCACACATAAAACCCCACACACCACTGGACAGGACTAGCAAACAAAGAAACAAAGGAATTAACAAGTTTTGATTCAATTGGGTTTAACAGACATCTGTAGAACATTCCATCCAAACACAAAAGAATATAAGTTCTTCTCAGAGCCACATGGAACCTTCTCTAAAATCGACCACATACTTGGCAATATAGTAAACCTCAACAGATACAAAAAAATGGAATAACCCCTGTATTTTATTGGATCACCATGGTTAAAGTTAGAATTCAACAGCAATACAAATTGCGGAAACCTTACAAACTCATGAAAAATGAATAATGTGCAATTGCACCATTCCTGGGTCAAGGAAGAAATAAAGAAAGAAATTAAAGACTTCCTAGATTTCAGTGAAAATGAAGGCACAACATACCCAACTTATGGGACAATTTGAAAGCAGTGCTAAGAGTAAAGTTCAAAGCACTAAGTGCTCACATGTAGAAACTAGAGAATAGTCACATTAGAGAATTAACAGTACACTTGAAAGTGCTAGAACAAAAAGAAGCAAACTTACCCAGGAGGAGTAGACTGCAGGAAATAATCAAATTGACAAAGAAAACAACACAAAGAATCAATGAAACAAAGAGTTGGTTCTTCCAGAAAATCAACAAGATAGACAAACCTTTATCTAAACTAACCAAAAGGCAGAGAGAGAACATGAAAATTAGCAAAACCAGAAATGAAAAGGGGGACATAACAATGGACACTGAGGAAATCCAGAGAATCACCAGGTCATACTTTGAAAACCTATACTCCATAGTTCTTTACACACCTGTATATCAATCACTACACAACATAAAAATGCCTGATGGGCTGCATCCATAGGGATCTAGGGTGTGAAGGCTTGGCTTTCTGTGTCTAATGCTCCAGAGAAAAAGCTTTAGGCCCTACTTGCTTGGTGAAGAAATCCAACTCAAAGGTGCAGAAAACTTATTCAACAAAATCATAGAAGAAAACTTTCCCAACCTAAAGAAAGACATGCCAATGAAAGTACAAGAAGCCTATAGAACACCAAATAGAGTGGACCACAAAAAGGTCTCCTCACCACTTAATAATCAAAATCCCAAACATACAGAATAAAAAGAAAATATTAAGAGCATCAAAGGAAAAAGGTCAAGTAACATATAAAGGCAGACCTATCCGAATTACACCCAACTTCTCAATGGAAACTTTGAAAGCCAATGGGTCCTGGATGGATGTCCTACCTACACTAAGAGAACATGGATGCCAGGCCAGACTACTATACCCAGAAAAGCTTTCAATCAATATAGATGGAAAAAACAAGATATTACATGACAAAACCAGATTCAAACAATACATATCCACCAATCCAGCCCTACAGAAAATTCTGGAAGGAAGACTGAAACCCAAGGAAGTTAACTACAACCAGAAAAATCTGGGCAATAGATGATCCCACTTTACCAACAGCCAAAAGAAAAATGGGGTGGAAACCCACACACAATTTCACCACCACCACCAAATCCAAAACAAGCAAGAATGAACAATTAATGGCCATTAATATCCCTCAATATTAATGGTCTTAACTTGCCTATAAAAAGACACAGGTTAGCAGAATGGATAAGAAGACAGAATCCATCCTTTTGTTGCATACAAGAAACACACCTCAACTTCAAAGACAGATGGTACCTAAGAATTAAGGGTTGGGAAAATATTTTCCAATCAAATGGACTCAAGAAACAAGCGGGGTGGCAATCCTAATATCCAACAAATTGGACTTTAAACTAAAATCAATCAAAAGAGATGAAGGAGGTCATTTCCTACTCATCACAGGAGAAACCCATGAGGATGAGGTCTCAATTATGAACATTTATGCCCCAAATACAAAAGCATCCATGTTCATAAAAGAAATATTACTAAAACTCAAATCACACATAAAACCTCACACACTTATAGTGGGAGACTTCAACACCCCACTCTCACCACTAGACAGGAACACCAGACAGAAACTTAATAAACAAAGGAACTAATAGAAGTTATGGCCCAATTGGGTTTAACAGACAGATATAGAACATTCCATCCAAATACAAAAGAATATACCTTCTTCTCAGTGCCACATGGAACCTTCTCTAAAATCGACCATATACTTGGCAACATAGCAAACCACAACAGGTACAAAAAAGTTAAAATACCCCCTGTATCTTGTCAGACCACCACATTTTAATGTTAGAATTCAACAACAACACAAATTGCAGAAAACCTACAAACTCATGAAAATTAAATAACACCCATTGCACAATTCCTGGGTCAAGGAAGAAATAAAAAGAAATTAAAGATTTCCTAAAATTCAATGAGAATGTGGACACAACATACCCAAACTTATGGGACACTTTGAAAGGAGTGCTAAGAGGAAAGTTCATAGCACTAAGTGCCCACGTGAAGAAACAGGAGTATAAACACATTAGAGAATTAACAGCACAACTGAAAGCTTTAGAACACAAAGAAGCCAATGCATCCCAGAGGAGTAGATGCCAGGAAATCATCAAATTGAGGGCTGAAATCAATAAAGTGTAACTAGGAGAACAATACAAAGAATCAATAATATAATGAAGAGTTGTTTCTTCGAGAAAATCAACAAGACAGACAAACATTTATCCAAACTTTCCAAACAGCAGAGAGTGAATATGCAAATTAATAAAATCAGGAATGAAAAGGGGGACATAACAGACACAGAGGAAATCAAAGAATCATCAGGTCATACTTCGAAAAGCTGTATTCCTCAAAATTTGAAAATCTAAAGGAAATGGAAAATTTTCTGGATAGATTTCACTTACCAAAATTAAATCAAGAGCAGATAAGCAACTTAAATAGACCTATAACCCCTAATGAAATAGAAGCAGTCATCAAAAGTCTCCAAACCAAAAAAAAGCCCAGGGCCTGATGACTTCAGTGCAGAATTCTACTAGAAATTCAAGGAAGAGCCAATACCAATTCTCCTCAAAGTATTTCACACAATAGAAACAGAAGGGTCATTGGCAAACTCTATTTACAAGGCTTCAATAACCTTGGTATCCAAGCCACACAAAGACACAACTAAGAAAGAGAACTACAGACCAATATCTCTCATGAACATTGATGCAAAAATACTCAGTAAAATATTGGCAAATTGAATCCAAGAGCATATCAGAGAAATCATCCACCATGATCAAGTAGGCTTCATCCCAGGGATGCAAGGATGGTTCAACACATGAAAATCCATCAATGTAATCCACCATGTAAACAGACTGAGAAAGAAAAACCACATGATCATCTCACTAGATGCTGAAAAAGCCTTTGACAAAATCCAACACCCCTTCATGATAAAGGTCTTGGAGAGATCAGTGTTAACAGGAACATAGCTTAACATAATAAAAGCAACATACAGCAAGCCGACAACAAACATCAAATTAAATGGAGAGAAACTCAATGCAATTCCTCTAAAATCAGGAACAAGACAAGGCTGTCCACTCTCTCCATAACTCTTCAATATTGTCCTCGAAGTTCTAGCTAGAGCAATAAGACAGCAAAAGGAGATCAAGGGGATACAAATTAGAAAGGAAGAAGTCAAACTTTCACTGTTTGCAGGTGATATAATAGTCTACATAAGTGACCCGAAAAACTCTACCAGGGAACTACTACAGCTGATAAACACCTTCAGCAAAGTGGCAGGATACAAAATTAACTAAAAAAATCAGTAGCCCTACTTTATACAGATGATAGAGTCGTGGAGAAAGAAATCAGAAAAACATCACCCTTTACAATTGCCAAAAATAACATAAAATACCTTGGAGTAACACTAACCAAAAAAGTGAAACACTTGAATCGTAAGATTTTTGAGTCTTTAAAGAAAGAAATTAAAGAAGATAATAGAAAATGGAAGGATCTCCCATGTTATTGGATAGGTAGGATCAGCAGAGTAAAAATGGCAATCTTGTCAAAAGCAATCTACAGATTCATCAAAATCCCAGCACAATTCTTCACAGGCCTTGAAAGAACAATTCTCAACTTTATATGGAAAAACGAGAGACCCAGGGTAGCCAAAACTACCCTGTACAATAAAGGAACTTCTGGAGACATCACCATCCCTGACTTCAAGCTCTATTACAGAGCTATAGTCCTGAAAACAGCTTGGTATTGGTACAAAAATAGACAGGTAGACCAATGGAATCGAGTTGAAAACCCTGATATCAGCCCACATACCTATGAACACCTGACTTAAGAAGCTAAATCCATACAATGGAAGAAAGAAAGCATCTTCAACAAATAGTGCTGGCACAACTGGATGCTGGCATGTAGAAGGCTGCAGATAAATCTATGTCTATCGCCATGCAGAAAGCTTAAGTCCAAATGGATCAAAGATCTCAACATAAATCCAGCCACACTTAACCTATTAGAAGACAAAGTGGGAAATACCCTTGAATTAATTAGTACATGATACCAACTCCTGAACATTACACCAGTAGCACAGACACTGAGATCAACAATTAATAAATGGGACCTCCTGAAACTGAGAAGCTTCTCTAAGGCAAAGGACACAGTCAGCAAGACAAAACAGCAGCCCACCGACTGGGAAAAGATATTCACCAACTCCACATCTGACAGAGGGCTTATTTCCAAAATACACAAAGAACTCAAGAAGCTAGTCTCCAAAACACTAAACAATCCAATTAAAAAGTGGGGTACAGAACTAAATAGAGAATTCTCAATAGAGGAATCTAAAATGACTAAAAGACACATGAGAAAGTGTTCAACATCCTTAGCTATAGTAGGTAATTACCAATACGGAGTCAGGTAGAAATATAAGGGTATTTAATAGGGAAAAGCCTTACTTACAGAGCGAACCAGCCAGCCGGTGGTAGTCTGTACAGCAAGAAGCAACCGAAACCGAAAACGCAGTCCCCCTACTCACTCTGACCACGCCCTCACAAGCCCTCAGGTACTCTTGTAGCCAGCCCCTAAGAAGGCGTGGCTACAGCTTCCCCTACAATTAGCCATCAGGGAATTGCAAATCAAAACAACTCTGAGATACCATCTTACACCTGTCAGAATGGCTAAAATCAAAAACACCAATGACAATCTATGCTGGAGAGGATGTGGAGAAAGGGGAACACTCCTCCACTGCTGGGGGAACACTCCTCTACTGCCAACTTGTACAGCCACTTTGGAATTCAGTATAGTGACTCCTCAGGAAAATGGGAATCAGTCTACCACACGACCCAGCAATTCCACTCTTAGGCATATACCCAAAAGAAGCACATTCATACAACAAGAACATCTGTTCAACGATGTTCGTAACAGCACTATTTGTAATAGCCAGAACCTGGAAGCATCCTAAATGACCCTCAATTGCAGAATGGATGGAGAAAATGTGGTACATTTACACAATGGAGTACTACTCAGCAGAAAAAAAATAACGGAATCTTGAAATTTGCAGGCAAATGGATGGAACTAGAAGAAACCATTCTAAGCGATGTAACCCAACCACAAAAGACAAACATGGTATGTACTCACTCATATGTGGATCTTAGACATAGAGTAAAGGATTACCAGCCTACAATCCACACCACCAGAGAAGCTAGGAAACAAGGAGGATTCTAAGACAGACATACATGGTCCCCCAGAGAAGGGAAAAGGGAGAAGATCTCCTGAGCAAATTGGGAGCATGGGAGGAGGGGAGGGAGCTAGGAGAATGAGAAGGGGAGAAGAGGAGGGGTGAGGATGACATGAGGGAGCAGAAAAGTTGAGTCAGGGGAAGAATAGAGGAAAACAAGAAAAGAGATACCATAATAGAGGGAGACATTTTAGATTTAAAGAGAAATCAGGCACTAGGGAAATGTCTGGAGATCTACAAAGATGACACCAACTAACAATCTAAGCAACGGAGGAGAGGCTACATTAAATGCCCTCCCCTGATAATGAGATTGATGACTGACTTATATGCCATCCTATAACCTTCATCCAGCTGCTGGTGGAAGTAGAAGCAGACACCCACAGCTAAACACTGACCTGAACTGGAACCCAGATGCAGAGAAGGATGAGTGATGAGCAAAAGGGTCCAGACCAGGCTGGTGAAACCCACAGAAATAGCTGACCTGAACAATGGGTAGCTCTTGGTCCCCAGACTGATAGCTGGGAAACCAGCATGGGACTGATCTAGACCCCAGGAACGTGGGTGTCAGTGAGGAGACCTCGGAAATCCATGGGGCCTCCTGTAGTAGATCAGTACTTATCCCTAGCATAGGTGTGGGCTTTGGGAGCCCATTCCACATAGAGGGATAATCCCTGAGCCAAGACACATGGGGTGGGCCTACGCCCTATCCCAAAGGATATGACAGACTCTGAAAACCCCCTATGGAAGGTCTCACTCTCCCTGGGAAGCAGAAAGGGTATGTGATAGGTAGGGTTTTAGTTGGGGGCGGTGGTTGGTGAGGAGGGGAGGGAGAGGTAACTGGGATTGACGTGTAAAACAATCTTGTTTCTAATTCAAATAAAAATTGAAAGAAGAAGGAGGAGGAGGAAGAAAACAAGAAGAAGAAGAAGAAGAAGAAGAAGAAGAAGAAGAAGAAGAAGAAGAAGAAGAAGAAGAAGAAGAAGTCTTTCACCTTCCCACCACCCCACATCATTCCTGAAGAAGATTTATCTGGATTCTTGTTGGGGAGAAGGTGCCTGAAGTCTGGAAAACTTGATGTTTCTACAGGGTTACATAAAGCCCCTGACTTCTTGTAATATTTACTGGAAGAAGGTTACTTTGGAACCCTCTCTCATCAGAAGCAGTAGTAACCATGTCCAAGTCTGGTGCCATATGTAAAGGTATGTCTTTTTGGGTACCAATTGTGTGATAAAACCTTCCCTGGGGAGATGCAACACACATGTATATTCACAGCAGATAGGTAGACCATGGCAGACAAAGTATCAATACCACCGAAGTCTGACTTGGTGAAACAGAGTTCTATGGGGGTTATTTACAGGAATGTGGGTGAGGAATTACTTATAGAGCAGAAATGACTCAAAGAAACAGTTGCATCACCAAAGCACACCCCAGCATGGGTGACAGCTGGGGGAACATCTCCTGGCCATCTTGAGTGACAGGAGACTGTTCATCCCAACCTTCCAGCTCAACAGGGATCTAGTCACAGAGAATTATCCAAAGAAACAAATAAATCAAGCTGGGAACCCTGAGCACACTGCACAGCCTGCAGGTAGCTCAGCAGGTTAGAGAGTCCTTTCCACACGAGTCTGGTCTACACCTCTTCCAGGCAGCTCTGCTGGTTTCTGCATCTTCCAGGCAGCTGGTCTACTCTCAGAGTCTTCTTTGTAGCTTGACTCTATTCTTCTGAAAGGACTCTCTGCTTTTATTACTTACTCTGGCTAGGGAGGGGCCTAGAGAATCTGTCTTGTTTACCTTCCTTAAGCAGCTTCTCTGCAAGATGGAAAGCTTCAGTCTCTGAGGAAACTGATACACAACAGTAACAGTCACGAAGCTTCCTGCCTTCTGTGGAAGGAACTTCTTCCATTACGCTTAGTCAAAAGATTGATTTGGTTCTTTGGATAATTCTCTGTGACTAGATCCCTGTTGAGCTAGAAGGTTGGGATGAACAGTCTCCTGCCACTCAAGATGGCCGGGAGATGTTTCCCCAGCAATGAGCATGCACCCATGCTGCCGTCCAGGCCTTTCTAGTGCACTGCACACTGAAGGAACTGGGGTGTAGAGTGTATGGTGTTCTCACCTAGAGATACACTATAATGATGGCAAGGCATGCAATGGGGGAATGCCCTTCTGAATATGTGTTTCTTTTATTAGTTGATGAATAAAACCCTGTTTGGCCAATGGAGGCAGGAAGAGAGGCGGGACTAGGAGACGATGAGAATTCTGGGAAAGGTAGGCAGAGAGAGCCCGTGAAGAGACACCATGTAGCCCAGGCACTCTCCAGTAAGCCAAGACCACATGGAAATACATAGAATTATAGAAGTTGGTTAATAATTAAGACAGAGCTAGCCAATAAGAAGCCCTAGCCATCGGCCAATAGTTTAATAGTTAATATAGTGTCCGTGTGTTTATTTGGGACTGAGAAGGGCAGCGGGACCTGCTGGGACGAGAAACCCCAGCAACAGGCATGTGGAGTGGGAGAAAGGGATTCAGTGCTGCTTTTTCGTTGTTTGGGTTTGTGATCCAATGAGGAGCGTCACTGTGATGGGGCGTGGCTTCAGTTTGCAATGGGCCGTTGGGCTTAATGGAAAAAGCAAAAAGAAGAGCAAAGGAACTACATGAGTATAGAAGAGTTCCTTACGAATCTCTGCAAATGTCAGTCTCTAACACCATCCTCAGAGTAAGGAGGGATGTGGCTTTTCAGCTGTCACAAACTAACGTCAGCTGTGGGCCTGATAGCTGCGCCTTGGCTTCTTCCACCACTTGGATCTCTAAAGTGGTGACAGTTACTGAAGTGACTGATTACAGACACACGCCGGGGATGTCTGGGCATCTGAATAGCAGCATAGAAAATGTGTCAGGAGAAAGAACGCAGGATCCTTACTGGCAAAGGATATAAGGAAAATGTCAGGGCTTACTGACTCCTGAGTCAAAGAGGAAACTGTCCTCTGTGTGCATTTGTGTCTGGCACATATTTGTGCACAGGTGTGCTCCTGAATACTAGCCCATGTGGAGGCCAGAAGTTGACATTTGTAACTTATGTAAGGTCTCCCACTGAACCCAGAGCTCCCTCTTTTAGCTAGGGTGCTTGGCCAGTGTATTTGCACAGCAGGCATGTTGTGCATTGAGCCATTCCTCACAGTCTGGAAATTGTCCTTCATAACCTGTAGGTCTATCCTGTCAAAGACAAAGAGGGCACTTAGCATGGGAAGTTAAAGGGGTTGTCACCTTGGCTGCATCTCAGCTCTTATGTGGCTTCGTTTATCTCTCCTGACAGTGTTAGTAACCTAAAAAGTCCCTTTCACAATAGAGACGTCACATAGGGATGGAGGAGAATGAGGAACGTACGGGACATCTGTGATAGGCAACTGGGGCTTAGGCTTAGACGGTGCAGTATCTCCATTTTACAACAGCAAATGTTCATTTCGTGCAGTTTGATATGTGGCTTTCAAAGATGACCCTGATCTCAGGGGAGTAGATGCTCTGTCCCACGCATGTGAATTTCACTAGACAGCCCGATTTTGCGTTCCTGTGAGGAATTAGAGTAGATATGCTAAAAGGTTGTTCTTTTTTCAAAGCTGGTTCTTGCTGTAAGAAAGTGCTAAACCGCAGTCAGCGATGGAAATGGATGATAAGGCGTCTAGCTGGTGCCACTGCCTCCGTGGGTGGCTGCTCTTTTGACATATCTGAATTCAGAGTGAGTAGTTGTTTGTAACAGTATTCTATACAAAATGTACATGGTCAGAGGTGTGTAATATAACAAACACCCTTATCAACTCTAGCATCTTTACAACGGCTTGGATGGCTTCTTAATTGTGGCTTAATATAGTTAATTATGGCGACTCTTCCCTATTTTTCAGGATGATGAATTAATATTACAGATCATTAACATTGCTAAATTGGCATAATGATATAGTAGATTTAACGTCCCAGTTATGTTAAGACCTGCTTTGTAATTTGGCCATTTGGTTATTTGCCTTCCACAGGAAGCAGGAGCACGGAGCTTGCCTCTTATGGCAAGCTGCATGTAACTACTGGTCCATTTTCCTTAATAAACGATTGATACAGAAAATCCCAAATGGAAGACTTCTTCATCTTCAGACTCTATATGAAGCCAACATTTCCTTCCTAATATCCACTTCATCAGTAATAAATGTTAGAAAGCCTTGGCTCTTGAGCCAGGTTTTATAATTAGAGAAGACTGTATTTTACATCTGCAAAATACTCGTGCTTAGTGGGGGGAAATGAGAAATGCGATATGTTCCATTTTGTTGCAATGGTTATACCATTTTAATCTCTTAAGTTCAATACATATCCTCTAGCAGGCTGTACTCCTAGGGTTTCATTTTTCGATCCTTAAGGCTGCAAATATCTGTCAAGCCGACATAATGAATTTAAAGTGCTAATGCCTAGGAGACCAGGAAAACATTGAAATATATCCTTGCTTGATTAAAGTAGCACCTCCAGCTACTTTATATCCTTACGTCCAAATAGATTTTCTTTTTACTTACCAAGTGCTGGATCTGGAAGATGTGGAAGATGTAATTTTATGGAAAAAAAAAACACATGCATGTCTGTAGAGAAGAGTGTGTTGTTCAAGCACCTTTTACAAGCCCTTCTGAGGCAGGGCTTGCAATATGATTATGGTTCTTTCAATTACACATAACCTGCAGGTTAACCTTAGGACTGTACAAGCAACTTTCAAGTGTATTCTTGGAATGAAATTTATGTTAAAAATCTGGAGTGCTGGGTGTCAAGCGTTCATGATAACAATACTGGAAATTCATTGACTTGCTTCATGAAAATAAAGAGATGATGACGTGTCCCGATCTTCATGTGAAAAGTTGTCTCTTTAGGAGCTGCTCAGATTGGCAGACCAACTCCAGGCAGCAAAAGAGACTTGGAGATGTTCCTCTTTCCTGATGGGGCTGACTGGCAGTCTATCGGGTCTGGCACAAAAGAGGGATCTTATTTCTACCTGTAAAAATATGGAGGCAAGGTAACCCTAGAAATAAAAGCACTATGAATGCTAATGAAGAAAAAAATACTGGTTTTCTAGTCAACTCTTGCTTCTGGAATTTAAGGTCAAGTCAAGGCTGGAAGATAATCTTTCTAGACTTCCATGGCCCTATGTCCACACCTGTGCACACTGACCACGTTGTTTGGACCCTATAGCCCCACAAACAAATGCCCATACGTTCAAATACATCACACACCCAAGCACACGCATATCCCAGTAGTCACTCTGACACACCGTTTGATATGGAAAGTAGCATGGAGCATGGTAGTTGCATGCTGGTTAGCATTAACTCCAGTTCACCATGTGCCTGTCAAGGAAAACACAACCCTGACCCTTGGGTTGGTTCCCTGTACCGGTCTGAACCTGACTAGGAGTTAGAGAAAGGCTCTCTGAACTTAGATCTCTGAGGCATCAGTGTACACGGCAAAGACAGTGAGGATCAGTGGTTAGACATCAGGGTGCTGCAACGCCTGGGGGTGAAACTAAAGACGACGATAGCTGTGGGGTAAAATGACTAGTATCAGCAGAGCTGGGGAGCCGGGACAGAAGCCGAGAGCTGATTTGTAGTGCTTTGAAATGAAGCGTTCTAATCCCTCCGACAATCCTGTTGACTGTGAGCTATAGCAGAGACAGCACAACACAGGAGAAAAGATACATTGTGGGATAAACAGCTTCTCATAAGGCAGAAATGAATGGCCCAGATAGATGAATAAGGGACACAATGGGGAGAAGAAAGAAATGAGTCAGAGGCAGTGTAAGAAAAAGGGAGAGTGAACGGAGGACAGAGAGGCAGAAAAAGGAAAAAATGCAAATGAGTGAGACAAAAAAAAAGGCAAAAGACGAGAAGAGAAAGAGAGAACAAGAGGGAGAAGAAGTAATAGTCTCCTTGATAAAAATGCACAAAAGCGAAGATGAACTTTGTTCTTTTTCTCTTTCTGCTCTCCTCTCTTTTTCTGCTTTTCGCCTCGCAGCACGCCAGCCTAAGCTGAGAGCTGTAATGTCATTAAATTGCAAATGCTTTTTCATTTCCGACACACACTGTTTACTTATCTGGCAAAAACATATGTTGGAAGGAATCCGTTAAATTCTGCCCATTGCCTTGGGTAAAAGTGCAATGGAAACGGACCCACCGAGCGTCCTTTCTTCTTCTTTAGCACTCTCCTTATCTACAAGACGGCTCCGCAGAAAACTGGCTAGTTCAATGAAAAATGAAGATACAGCGGGAGATTAGGGAAGAACACTGAGCACAAAATTCCTGGAGAGAGGGTCACTCCATTGCAAATGATTTCACTCCTCTAGATCTACATAAATTACTATTTTTAAGGCATCTCCAAAGTCTGTATATTTTTCTCACTCTGTCAAACATTTAATTTCACGCCCCGTGTTCTGAATATGCTAAAATGCATATCTCTGATGCACCTTTAAGCCAGAAAAACGAATGCAAAATTGAAGATAAAATGATGTGATTTGCACTACAAGCCTATTACTTGAGGTATTTACATATAGTTTACCTCTGCAGTTCTGAGGGTGATTTATTAAAAAAAATCGGGATTAAGCTCATATAAATATGTATAAATCTTTGTTTAGAAAATAGATTTTTGCAGCTGTTGTGTTTAAGAAAAAGTTCTTTAAGATTCTGTGAAGAATTTTCCTTTTAGCATGCTTTAAGAGGGGGAAAGGGGGGACAGAATTTGACATTCTGCTTGGCGGGGAGGGGGGAGCCTGTTCTACCATCCGAAGCTATACAGATTCTCTTTATTGCCCTTCTTTGCCCAGAGCAGCTGGCCCCACCTTATTTTTCTATTATACTTATTTAATTTTCTTTTTTCTTCCATTCCCCATCCTTTTTATGTATTTATTTTTCTGTCTGGACCCAAATGAGAGCGTCCTGGATTATGAAGCTTAAATTAAATATAGATGTTTGATGGCTGAAACAATTGTGAGCCTCTTGGATGTCCACCGAGCGCCTTCTCTTCTCCTTCCCAAATAAATTTCCCTCCTGCATTCTCCAAGGAGCCTCTTTGAAGCTACCAGGCCCAGGATTTGAAACTGATTATAAACACTGCACAAGCGAGATCGCTTATCTGTGGGAGAAGCCTCACTAAAAACTACTGGCATTTGTCTAAACAGCCTTCACAGACACACACACTTCATAGCCTCCTCCCTTTTAAATCTAATTTGCTTCTTTGTCTAGGAAAAAAAAAAGGGTTCTTTCTGTGTAGCTTCCTAAATCCCCTGTGATCCCCATCCCTTCCTTCGTAATGATCACGAGAGAATCACTCTTTGCTGTTTTCTTGCTGGGTGTTTGAGTCGAGGAGAATTTAGATAACCACATTGGCAAACTCAAGCCTGAATAACCAGTGGGTTCTGTAAAGACACCATGAGCTACATGGCCAGGGCAGGGCCTGGCTTCTGGGCTACACCTGCCTGGAAGCTGCAAGAAGAAGCAGACAGTGGGAGCTGCCTCGACTTCAAAGCCCACGTTAATCCTTCTGCAATTAAAACAAGAAAGGGATGTTTACAGGCATTGGGTGGCTTCGGGTGAGATAGGAGTTTGCTTTGAGAGCCTCCTAAAAGTTGACTAATGACTATTTAAAATTGTATAACTACAGTCATTTTTAAAAGTTAACAGTCATTCTTTCAGCACAAAACGGCTTAACAATCCCCCCTAGTGGTTTGACTCCCTGTGGCAGTGGTTTGTGAGTATTCCTTTCTAAAACTGACTGCTTGGTTAGCTGACAGGTTCTTTGCAGCAGATAAAATCAAAGCCCAACCATTCAGAAGTGAGCTGAGTTTTCAGGGAATCCCTCTTCCTCTCTTCCGGGCAGTAGTCACTGCTGGGGAGTGAGCAGCCTAGAGCCCTCCAGACACCCAGCTTTGCATCTGTGGGTGTTTCTCCAGACTGAATAATAAACTTGGGTTTCCCAAGTCCATCTTCATCTTGGAAGTCACAAACAGAGGTGCAGGATGACGTGCCCCATCTTTTCAATATTTCTGGCAGTGGATTTTGGTTTCTAAAGTCAATTGTTGTAATGGTCTCTGCCTTTCAGGAAGGTTTGGCCCAAACTGGATTACCTCAGTCCTTTCAGATAGAATTGCCTTTAAATGACTGAAAGACTCTATGTGTTTCTCAAGTGTGACCACTAAGAAAATGTCTGCCCATCATTGCTGTTGCCGTGTGTAACCCTTTCTTTGACACACAAAGAGGGAGAAATGCTATTTTGCTTGGGACTTACAGGTGAGTAAAGCTAGCCAGCATCCATGCAGGCTCAGGCCTGCACTCCAGGTGGATGCTGACTGATGAGTGGAAGCCATTGGCCTGCTGCAAGCTCAGAACATGGAGAGACCTGAGCATTTCCTTGGCCTCCCAGAGTCCTCTTCTGGAATAGTTAGAAATGGTGTTTTGTGCTGCTGTGGAAGAGACTTCTTTCTCAGTGTTGTGTTTTGATAGCCCAGGTGGAGACACTATCACATCCTTGTTAGTAGGGTATGTGATAAATAGAATAGGCACCAAATGTGAATATACAAAGAGAGAGAGAGAGAGAGAGAGAGAGAGAGAGAGAGAGAGAGAGAGAGAGGGAGGGAGGGAGGGAGGAGAGAGAGAGAGAGAGAGAGAGAGAGAGAGAGAGAGAGAGAGAGACAATGCAAAATAGCACTAAAGCCCTAAATGGTGACCCACAGGGAAGTTATGTCAGAACACATTTTAGCACTTCAGCCTAGAAATCATGCAGATTTTTTTCAGTCTGTTTTTCCTCCCCAGTATTTATACTCAATGTCAGTTGACCTTGGCAGCATTTTCTTCCTTTCATATTTTGCAGATTCCATCCAGGTCTACAAAAGTCTTTTTCTTTTTCTTTTTCTTTCTTTCTTTCTTTCTTTCTTTCTTTCTTTCTTTTTTTTTTTTTTTTTTTTTTTTGCTAGAAATATCTTTTGGAGCCCCGTGCCTCCATCTATTGATTTGTTAACTTGTCTTTAGCAGAGTGATGGGAATAGTTACCTAATCATAAGAAGGCCCCTCTCAGCAGTCTTCTCTGTTCCCTAAAGGCTGTATTTATGCTGAAAGCTAACAGCATGCAGGTCCCAGGCAAGGACTGGTTTCCGCAGGAACCACTTAGTGAGGCGGCTGTTCCCTCCTCTGGGTTAGCTTCTGTTTCTCACCACAGCAAATGAGCCCACCTGCTCCTTTTGAAAGAAGGGGGCTTATGTGTGACCTGCACAATTGCCTCCTGAAGCAGCAGGGCGCCATGCTGTTCACAGTCTTACACCTCCAGACCTGCGGGCCAATGCCCACTCCCAGCTCCCCACTCCTAACCTGGTATTTTTCAAGGGATGGGGGGGGTATTCCAAAATATAAGATTTTGGTCCTAAAAACTGGGACATATTTCAGCCTTCTTTTTTTTTGTTATTTCACTGACATGTGGACATCCTTAATCCAGAATCTTCCTAGGACACACACACACATATGCAGACACACATGCATACACACAAATGTGCACACACATGAGCGTACACACCACACACATATGCAGACACACATGCATGCACATATATTTACAAATGTGAACACACATGAGTGTACACACTCACACACACACACACACACACACACACACACACACACACACACACACACAAGCACTGTATGAACTATACATAGCACTAGAGTGTGCTATTTTATTTTAGGACCTTGAGGGTTTCCCCAGATGTGATCGTCACCTTTTCTATTAGATGATATAACACACCACCCAAAGTAGGGACCATTTCTTAGGTATATTCTTTAACGATGACAAGTACCAGAGTTGAGAGCATGAGCTTCATATCCTTAACACACCTAATGAATGTTTACTGACTTCTTCTGAGGAAGTTTTAAACTTTCTTGCTTATTTATCTGTCGTATATTAAAGATAATTAGAGGCTAACACTGACATTTTCTTTGATGGGGTAATTCATACACAAATCGAAGGGAGCATTCATGGAACATACCTACTGCTCTTTGGTTAATCTTGGCACGGGTGAACAACAGGCAAAAGTTAGTCACAACTGGAAGTTGGGACAGAGAGTTTCATTAGCTTAGGGGGTGAAAAGCCATGGGGTTTTAGCTGCACCTGACACAGCTGGATCCAGAACTAGGTCTCTTCCTCCACTTGGTGGCCCTCTCTTTTGTGTTGTATCTAACGTCAGTCAGCTCAGGTCCATGCAATTCTGATGACCTTCCTGCAGAAGCTGAAGAACTGTCTCAATGTGATGCTCTGGGTACCACCTTCATCCCTTCTGACCAACCCACACCCAGATAGAGCCAGGGCTGGGATGCATGATGCTTCTGGGGAAGGGAGAGGGCAACTGTGTGGATGGAAGAGGTGTCAGGGAACATGTTACAGAGAGACCAAGGTAATGCTGCCGGAAGTGAATAGGACGCCAACACCATGTAGACCTAACAACAACCACACTTACCTCCCTGTCCTCGGGGAAGGAACACACACACACACACACACACACACACACACACACACACACACACACACACGCACACGCACACACACACACACACACACACGCACGCACGCACGCACGCACGCACGCATGCACACACGCACGCACTGTACCAGCCAGTGAGGTGGACAGCATTACAGGACAAACATTATCCACTGGTGTGTATGAGCAGAACTGATGGCCCTGGCGAAGACATGGATGTCTCTGTGGAAAGGGCCTTTGTCCTTCCAGATGTGCCCATTCTCCAAGGAAAAATACGAAGCATAATTTCAAGGCAACAAAGATCTTTATGAACTACCGGTTGCCATGTGATTTGGTAGAAAAGAATTGGGATTGCTTTGTCAAGTGGAATATGGACACGGTCTGCAATCACCCCTCCCCCCATTCCAATGTATATCTCTGAAGATTGCTTTTGGATGTACGTGGGAACGTCCAGTATTCACTGACAAAAACTGATTAAATCACTTCTGCTTTACTCACACAGTGGCAAAAAGTGAATCACATAGATATATGGCTTGTCCTGTGTCACACCAGAAGCTGTGGGGTAGGAGTAATTCTTGAAATGTAAAAGGCAGGCCAATGGGGAAAGGCCACTTGACTTAAAGAGGCACGAAGTAGACACAAGCTTAGATATTCTGTAGCTGTCCTTTATCGTGTTTATATTTGTATACACACATCTACCCAGTGAATTGCAGAAACGTAGACACACATATAATCAAGACAGAGGACTGGCCATGTGGAGACCTACATTACACAGCACTCACAGACACGGATAAGAATGAAACAGCTTCTTCAGACCCACTCTATATGTTTCCTATAATTGTGTTTGAAGTACCTATCCATCTTAGACCATGTATGTAAGTGCCAAACTTAGCATCCAGTCAAGAGCCTTGTTCAACTCTCAACTTGTATTCAGAAAATATTAGTCAAAATGTCACAGGAAATAAAGTGAGCAATCCAAGTCACAGACACAGAAAAATCCAGCCCCCATAGCAGACGTTCCTGAGATAGGGTGGGCAACTCAACCCTAACTGTACACTTCTCAAAGTTCTCATGTCTATTGTGAGCACCTTTAGGCAAGCAGACTGGCTTTTGCAAGACATTGTACCACACACACAGTAACTACAAAGACTGGCTTGTCACACGCTGGCAGAGGAAAATGGTGCTAAGTTGTGCTTCCTGGTAGATGTGAAGAGAGTAGATTAAAGCTGCACTTTAACACACACAGCACAAACGTGGAAGCCAGTGGGCGGATACAAAAGAAAGTGAAATGAGACATATCTAAAAAGTGGCCGCTGTGCTTATGAGTTAATCACACCTCAAAGCCTAACATTGTTGTTTTTTAAATAACAGAAGCAATAAAATCCCTAGTATGGATTAATCTGCTGCCAAATTTTGTTTTTTAATCAAATCTATTTTGAGCCAAAGAAAATACAAAAATGCAAATGAAGGGCCTGGTCCTCTAGATCTTGAGAACATGTAAGGGCTGATACACTTCAAAGATTGTTTTAACTCATAACTTAAGCGCACCATGCAACATGGCAAAACACATTTATTTGTAAACCTTTTAATTTTACATCCCATGTAAAGTTTGGGCCTTTAGGAAGGAAGCGTTTTTTTTTTTAAGTCATAAAAGTTGATGCTTAATAAGTAAATACTGATTTAATTTAATAACCGGCGTGTGTTATAATCTGAGATTGAGAGAGAGAACTCAGTTGTTTTCCCATAGCAAAGTGGGGGGGAACTAACTGCCAGCAGCAAAACGGTGCTGGGGTGCAGAGCCCGGGCCTTTTCAGACACACATCGAACCTGAGCACAAGGTCCAGACACTTCAGGGAAGGACTGTTGGTGTTGTCATGCCCAACCCTCCCGTGAGTTGCTCCAGCTGGGATGAAGGATTCCTCAGTAGACCTAAACAAACTCTTGAGAGTATTTTTATCTCCTCCAAGTGTGAAAACGCTGTTCAAACAGCCTGTTAATGAAGGCATCCACCATTTGTATGTTGTTATTCTCACAGCTGAAGAAAGCTACAACAGGCTGCAGACAGTGCCTGCACTCAGCTAACAACTCTTAACCTTTGTGGGGCAACTGTGTAGCTGTAACACAGACTGACTGCCCCGTGAAAACGCCAACCTGCATGCCGTCAAAGCAAAGCGTGATACTGTCCACGGACATCAACTGCGTAGTGGCGGGCGTCACTCCGACCGCCATTTACTCATGAGGTCACACTCGGGAGAGCTAATAATAATATACCATTATGTACATGCTTCGCAGAGTTTAGATCACAAGAAAGGATGTGTTTTAGTTTCCTGAAGCCAGGGAGCCCAGAAAGCATTGGAAAATAGGTGCATAATGTTGACACAACAAGAAAAAAATTAAAAGTAATACTTAAGTTTTTCCCAGGAGCGTCTCTTACCAAAGAAAAGCAAATATATAATGGGAACTAGTTAATATTATTTCAAAGCATTTTTGTTTACACATAAACACTAGAATGCACATAAGAGTAAACACAAAGTGGAAATTTGTGTCCTAAGCGTGCAGCTATGCAGAGAGCTGGGAGGAATTCCTGCTTGCCGCTCCAGCTTGCATTCAGACTTGGTTAAAACAGGCAGGTTTACCTTTGTTTCTTGCAGCACTTGGGACTGAGCCCCAGGCCTCACACATGCTGGGCAAGAACTCTGAGCTACATCCTTAGCCCAGGAAAATGATTCTTCAGTATCTATAATGACATGGAATGTGTGCCAAAGCTCACGTGTGCTCTGGAGAAAGTCATCAAACACAGTGTTCCACTCAAGTGACACAGTGGCACTTGAAACTCAGGACCTCGAATATCAAATCCAGTATTTAGCCACAGAGAGACTGTCTCTCTCTGTAACACACGAGGTTCTTTGTCCCGGGTGGTCCCTCAGCCACTTCAGCCCCAAATAAACACACAGAGGCTATGTTAATTATAAAATTGTTGGCCAGTGGTTAGGGCTTCTTATTGGTTAGCTCTGTCTTAATTTTTAACCCATAACTAATCTATGTATTTCCTTGTGGTCTTGGCTTACGGGAGAATGACTGCTGCGTTGGGGCTCTACATGACAACTCCATCTGCCTACGTTTCCCAGAATTCTCCTCATCTCCTCATCTCAAGGAAGTATAGCCTTGCCTGTACTTCCTGCCTGACCAATCAGCCGATCAGTCTATCAGTGTTTTAGTCATCAATCAATAAGAAAAACATATATACAGAAGGACATCTCCCACCATCTCTCCTTGTATCTTGTGTTCTATATCTGAGACTGGTAGAATTCTGAGATGTCCCCTAATGACTTGAGAATTTGAGATGGCACTTGGATTTATGATGTTATGCTGTCTGTCAAAGATGAAGGGGTTTTGCATACATGAAGTCCCCAGCTGGTTGACCTTCAGTTAATCAAAAGGGAGATGAACCTGAGTGGGCCTACTACAATCAGCTGAGGCATTTAAAGAGGCCCCAGAGATGGCTCTGAAATACTTTACTGTGTTCAGAGAGGGCCTTTGAGAGGGTCCCGTGGTGAGGTCTGAGATCAGAGCAGTCTGTGGCTGGTTCTCAGTGACAAGAGGGCAGGGTCCTTAGTCCTAGGATTGCAAGGAACTCAATGCCACTAGCAACTGAACACACTAGAGGACTTCGCCATTGGGACCACTCTCAACCCACATACACTGTGACAGGGAGATTCGAGGTGTTGTAAGCCACCACATTTGAAACAACAGCAACAACCACAGAAAAGAAACAAGCATCTGGCTTGTCTCTCAAAACCAGGTAGAAATCTTGGGAGTCATCTTTGCCCATTCCTGGTCCACCAACATGCACAGTCGGTTACACGGCCAGGTTCCATTGCGATGCCTTCTGGGCTGCTCCTGGCACGGGGCCCAGTCCAGGGTCTTTGACTCTGGACTTAACCTCAGCAACTAAAAGCTAAATCTGGGGCTGGCCATCTCAGCGCAGAGCTCTCCCTTCCTTCCTCCCAGCACATTTGTGGTTCAGCCCTTCATGCTCTGCTGCTGCTCAGCTTCCCAGCTGCGTCCTCCTGTGCTGTCCAACCCTTCTCTGGCCTCCAAGATGACTTGCCCGCCCCGCCCCACCCCCCTCTCCCCACCTCTATGCTATGCACAGGCCATTTGCTTTTCCCAGAATGTCCTTCCTTCCAGGGTTGACCTTGTAAACCTCTTCACCTACTCTTCATAATTCTTGTAGCTCTGCTTCCCCGATAAGTCCTACCTGCGCACCTGAAGCCTGTGGTCACCCTCCGAGGCCTTCTGGCCAGAGCTCTTTTGACACATTATTTCACTCCGTGTTTCTCCTGTCTCTTTCAGAACTGTCAGATCCTCCCTTTCTTTCTCTTCCCTTGTGCTCTCCGCCTCTGATGCTGCTCAGGACATTGGAGGCAGGAGGCAAATATCAGCGGGAACTCACCAGGACAGCCGAGTGTCATCGTGCAGCTCCTGGGTTTAGCATTGCTCCACGTGCTGTGTCAACTGTTTACTATAAGCCAAGAGCTCAGACATCACTGGCCAGAGCCCCTTCTGGTGCTTCAGTGGGCACAAGGCTGTTGTGACTGACCTTCAGCAGGCAAGAGCACTTCCAATCACTGAATTCTAAAAGTCTAGCCTATCATTCTTCCCCTTGCTTTGAGTTGTCCTGTATAATTCTGCCACTGGCACCACATGGGATGTCTCCCCCATCCCTGTCCCCTTCACAATTCCATTTTAAAGAAATACTCTTGGGACATTTTTCTTTTTTTTTAATCCCTATGCCCTCCCTTTCAAATTGAGTTACGCATCAACTTCAGGTTGTTTCAGTTTTCTTTCTTCTACCTGCTTCTCTATAGCCTTAGTCCTTGCAAAACACCATTAAGTCAACTGGTCCTCAGATTTCTACAGCAGTTGAGCCCAGGTTTACCAACAGAAAGGAAGAACACTCGCTCCAGCTCCTCTCTGCCTTGTGAAGTCTACACAGTTGCATTTTGCTGCACTCTGATTTGAATTCTGTTCTGCATCTGCCTTGCTGACATCAGATGTCATTTGCTAGCCGTTTTCACAACTGCAATTACAACAGCGTTTAAGTATCTTTACAGTATAGTTTTAGTAGAATGCATAGATTGTAGATACACAATTGCATGCATTTGGGTAAGTGTATAAATCCACATAACCAATACCCAGTCAAGACAGTTTCTAGCACCCCAGAGAGTTTCCGTGTGTCCTTCCTAGTCAGTTCTCACTGCCCACATTCCTTTTGTTCTAGCTTAGCCTTGCTGGCTCTAAAGAGTCACATGACCACAGAGTTTTCGCCCACACGAAAAGACTGCCTTTCTCTTACAGGATCTTGTGATTCATCTTCCTTGCTGCTTCGCCCATTCCTCGCTAGTGCTGGTATTATTTTTATGTTACTACGATTTGCTTATTCCTCCTCCTCCTCTGTGTGGAAACTTGGTTTGTTCCCAGGTTTTGACTATTGGGAATGAAGCAGCCATGAACATTTTGCTCCAGCAAATGTCTTTATGGTTGTATGTTTTCTTCCCATCCCACTATGTAGGCGTAGAATTGCTAAGTCTTAGCGTTAGTGCATATTCAACTCTATAAGAAAGTGCCAAAGTCTTGGTGGCGCACGCCTTTAATCCCAGCACTCGGGAGGCAGAGGCAGGTGGATCTCTGTGAGTTCGAGACCAGCCTGGTCTACAGAGCCAGTGCCAGGACAGCCAAGGCTGTTGCACAGAGAAACCCAGTCTCAAAAAAACAAAAATAAGAAAGAAAGAAAGAAAGAAAGAAAGAAAGAAAGAAAGAAAGAAAGAAAGAAAGAAAGAAAGAAAGGAAGGAAGAGTCAATAGCTTTCCCATTGTCTGTGTCATTCTACATTGCAACCTTTGGGACTCTCAGTTGATTTCTAGTTTTGCCATTTGAAAGCTACCGCTTTCCAGATTCTCTAATAAAAAGTCTAAAGTGATTTTTGTTTGAAAGTTTCATAATGGACACCACTGTTTTCATCCTTGTGCCTCCCACTTCCCCTCTCCAACTCCTCCCTTTCCCAGCTTCAAGTCCTTTTCAGGGTCTCGTTTTCTTGCTTTTCATGAACTGTCAGTTCAAGATTGTCGCCCCCTTTTGTAAATTGGGTTGTGAGGTTTTTTCCTAATTTATTTGTACAGCTTATTTATTTAGTCCAGTTAAAATTCTCCTATGGATCTATGTTTTATGAGCATCTTCTGCCAGTTTGTGGCTTACTGTGCATCTTTGTCACTTACCTTTGAGAAGAGTTTTCATTACAATAAAACATTTTAAAATTTTTTTCTGATACCTCATGTTTTCCACATCTGGAATGTTTTCCCTTACCTAAACGTCATGACATTTTCTCTGGGAATCTTTGATGTCTTAGCTTTTCTATCTTATGCCTATTATTCTTCTCTTATTAATTTTTTGAATGAGATGGGTGTCAAAGTCTATTATTTTCCCACACATTTGTCCCATTATTGGATGTCACTGGTTTCAAAAACTTTCTCCATTTAATTGTCTCAGTAGTTTTCTGTACAGTAACATCTTCGATCTGTATTATGCCCTGTTTATCTGTCTTTGCACTAAAATTATGTAATCTTCATGACTATATTTTAAGTATAACTATAATTTACAGTCTTGTGGTTTTGAAGATGAGAAGAAAACTTTTGAGTTTTAGAATTGTATTTAAAACTTTTGGAGGGAGGGGTGAGAAAACACTATAGCAACAGAGCTCCACACTAATGCTGTCAACAGTTTCTGGGGGGGGCATTTTCTAGCTCTTATTAATAATTCACCTTGTTGAAGCCAAGGTCAACAACTTCTGAGGGAAACGGGTTATATATTCACAAATATATATTAACAGTGCAGGATAATCAAACTTGCTAAGTGTCTTAGGGTTTCTGTTGCTGTGACAAACCATGACAAAAAGCAAGTTGGGAAAGGGTTTATTTGGCTACACTTCAGCATTGCTGTTCATCACTGAAGACAGTCAGGAAAGGAGCTCAAACAGGGCAGGAACTGGAGGCAGGAGCTGAGGCAGAGGCCATGGAGGGGAGGTGCTTACTGACTTGCTTTCTTACAGAACACAGGACCTGGGCTGGAGAGATGGCTCATCCGTTAAAGGCTAGGCTCACAACCAAAATATAGAACCCAGTATCACCAGCCCAGGTAATGCACCACCCACCATGGGCTGGGCCCTCCCGAACTGATCACTAATTGAGAAAATACTTTACAGCTGGATCTCATGGAGACATTTCCTCAGTTGAGGCTCCTTCCTCTCTGATGCCTCTAGTGTATCCATCCAGTAGGGTGGTAGTGGTAGTTCACGCCTTAAATCCCAGCACTTGGGAAGCAAAGGCAGGTAGATCTCTGTGTGTTCAAGGCCAGCCTGGTCTGAAAAGTGAAGTCTAGGACACAAAAACAAAAAACAAGAATAAAATGGATAGACGTGCAACTTAAACTAACATGTCAAGTGAGAGTTTTCTTCTTAAAAATCACTCTTTGAGGAGAGTGTATTTAATACAAATGGCAGCTCAGTGGCTGAGACAGAGGATGTGCTGCCAACATCAGCCATACAGAGACCAAGACATACACCCGCCTAACCTTCCTTCTCTACACAAATGCAGCCCCGTTGTACCAGGCAGGATCCCACCAAGCAGCCGCTGCCCTCTTGCTCCAAAGGCCCAGGAGTGTTCCAGGGAAACTGTTGGTGTCTGGGAGCAGCAGTCTGATAAGCAGCTGAAATGTTTCCCCTGAAATTCGTTTCATTCGAGATAAGGGGACGAATGAAGCAATGGATAAGTTTCGGGATGACACGTAAGATGCACTCCCCAGTCCACCACTTAATGTGTGGTGTCGGGTACTTTGCTTCAGCTATTTAAATTCATTTCCTTCTGAGGACGCTGAGAGAATTGGTCAGATAATATGTGTTCAGCCACTTCCTTGAATTTGGTAATTGAGGAAGTTGTCAGCGATGATTCTTTTTTAATTTCCCAGCAATAAATGTAAAATAAATATGTACAAATAGGCACATAATTAAATTTAGTACACTTAATGCAATGACTTCATCATCAGCACCTTTGACCCTGAATGACAGGAATATGAATAAGTAGAGAGAGATTTTAGACTGACTGGGACCGCCAGCCAATTATCTACCTCTGACTCTTTTCAAGACATTATCAGCAGAAGGTGGGAACTGTTTCAGATAATCTTTAAGACTCTGTTCCCGACCTGAGATCTGACTAAGTAGCATTGTTGGTATGCTCTAATACAGAGGCAAATGTGTAAGACAAAATTTCCCCTCCCCCATCACTGCATGCTAGTACTTTGGGAAGGTAACAGGCCTAAGCACCCATGTAGTCAAAATCTTTGGCAGAGAAACTGTGAAGTGCTGTAAGAAGTTGCACTGCCTTTGGCAGGAGGAGCACACCACGCCACACAGACAGTCCCAGGCTCCCTTATCTTTTCAGAGCCATGTGGCCGCTGGTACTTCTCAAGCTGGATCCAGAAGAAGAGCCTCAGTCCCTGGACCAAATAAGTCTCTAAGCAAAATAGCACACACAGTCTGTCCCTCTAGTTAGTTATGACATCCGTGACAACTCTCAGCATAGTGTAGAGCGATCTAGATGTCAGTTTTCATCCCTGGACACACTGGACAACAATACTGTCATTCTGTGTTCACAGTTCATAAGAAAAGAATCCAGGCTTCACAGATTCCAAGATGCATATATCTTTCAAAATTTGAAATCTCTGTAATTGAGCCGGGTGTTGATGGCGCACACCATTAATCCCGGCACTTGGGAGGCAGAGGCAGGCTGATCTCTGTGAGTTCGAGGCCAGCCTGGTCTCCAGAGTGAGTGCCAGGATAGGTTCCAAAGCTACACAGAGAAACCCTGTCTTGAAAAACAAACACAAAACAAAACAAAACAAATCTCTGTAATTGGTTGTCTTTATTGCCCAGTGTGTTTGGGAAGCCTTTTGTTATAATTTGATTGGCAGTACTTTTTCTATTGTAGTAAAGTTGACAGTGAGTCTTGAAAACAATGGAATCTTAGATTTAGTTTGATGAGGGGAAACCCCTGCCTTCTTGAACAGTACAGGCACAGATGAAACAAATGGTCACCAAGTCCTGTTGACGATGCAGACATAGCTTAAGCTTGTATCTTCTTCACAAGTCCATCTGCCTTCAAGATGAGTCACCTGATGGCCTCTATGAGATCGGGAGTGTGAGCAAGAGGCTAAGATGAAACATTACTGGTTGTTGGATTTCCTCATCAGACAAAGAAATACCATGCTGTAATATATGGGTGAATTTTCCGACCAAACTTCTCCAAACTGCTTTACTCTCAGAGGTAAGTTATGGTAAAATGAAAACTCTAGTGAACTTAAAATCAGCTGTAATTTAATATATACCTCACTACTCTGCTGCCATTTTCTCCACATTACAAAAAAGTGCTTATTTATAAACAGAAGCTGAAAGCACTGAAATACAGGTACGAAGGTATGTATGCATGATCTCATTTAGTCCAGCCTTCTGGCGGGGAGCACACTCAGTCTTGACATGTTAGTACAGGGCAAACCGTTCCATACTGGCTTGTCCATGTAGCTTTCTGACTAGAAGTTAATCTTTTTGTTCTTGGGGTATTAAAGAACACGGAAGACATACATGTATTCATATACGACAACACAAAAACTTTGTGTCTCTGCTCTGTACACAAAACTGAACAGCTAATGACATAGTAAGACACATGTTTCCCATGTGTGTTATAGGCAAAAATTCATTAAAAAATTACACAGAAAGAGCTAATAGAAAGGACCAACTCTGCTGGGAATTGGTGGCACAAACCTTTAATCCCAGCACTAGGGAGGCAGAGGCAGGCGGATCTCTGTGAGTTCCAAGCCAGCCTGGTCTACAGACCAAGTTCCAGGACAGCCTCCAAAGCTACACAGAGAAACCCTGTCTCAAAAAAAAAAAAAAAAAAAAAAAAAAAAAAAAAAGGCCAGCTACAGGCAAATCGCCTAGAAAGAAAAGCCATGATGTGTATGGAGATTTAAAGCATTTCCTTTTAAATCTTTAATGACAAAAAGCTGGACTTGCGTCCAGGATGTCTGACTCCCTTACAGGCTCACAGTCACCAGTAAGTAAGTCAGGGGAATCCAGCACTGTTTACACTTTCGTCCTGACTCAAAGCGAGTATATTAAAAGTAAAACTGGAATACATAGAGAGGAAAGTCACAGGGACGCACGGAGGTTCATAAAATCAGATGCAAAGGAACGAGGTACCACCTTGCTATCTACCGCCCCAATCTGGCTCTGTGCAGGTTTAACCTGCAGTAAAGGAAGTCTTTTCAATCTACTCTGAGGCTTCACCCTGACGGAATGCACACTCATTCTTTCTTGATTACTCTTCTGCATAAAGCAAACTATTTCCCACTTTGGTTTGCACAACCCTTGCTCAATATTCATATTTTATCTCTAAAGACTGTAATAAATCACTTGAAACACAATAACCTATTTAACTATGGATTTTATAGGCAAGAAAGGCACACCTTTAGTGATGTGATTGCAGGCCTCTGACTCTTCTGAGTGAGGCCCGCATTGCAGTGTGCTCAAGTGAGCCGGCTTGCAGAAGAGGCTGCAGCAGTCGGCAGCTTAGTGAGTCAGCCACGTCCAGGGTGTGCTTCCTGGTGGCGGGGCGTATCCATAGGAACCCTTTGAAATGTTTTGTTTTAGTCATCTGGCTCCTTTGTCAACTCTTCCTAGAGCCAACACTTTCAAGATAATGCAGTTTAGACATGCCGCAGCTGTTGAAAGTCAGTGAAAGCTTGGGCCTGTAGCGGAGCACAATCCCCAACCAGAAACACCCAAACAGCGTTGAGATCAAGAGTCAAGGATGGGCATTGAGAAGACAAAGGGTAGGAAGCAATGCGTGACTGGTTTGAATCAACAGAACCCCCAGGGTCCGGTAGGGGGGGACATGGGGCTGCGAGCAAGCCTTGCTTCTTTTGCCGCTTGCTCACTGGGTACCAGGGAAATGGAGGGATCTGAGAGATGGTTTCAGGAGGGGGACGGAGGAAAGCAATTCCTATTCAGAAAGTAACAAAACCTAGATGGAAGTCGTACTCTGCACTAGTTGCTCCACACTTCAAACTCAAATTCTTTCTGGCAGGAATGTTGTCCGTCCCCATTTTCAAGCTTATTTCATGATCCATTCTATAATACACACTTTCCAGAAATTTTCAAAAGCAGAATTTGCATCTGTATAAAGGGACTGTAAGCTTGAAAAGAGTAAATTTTCACTACCATTGAATGGCATTTATTCACACAAACCTGAAACCTTTCAAAAATAAAGATGACCACAGTGTACAAATTTGGTGGCAAATGCGAATTATAGCAATGTGTGTTGTGCCCAGGAAGAAGATGTTTTCCAAGTTAAAAAACAAAATAAAATAAAATAAAATAAAACTTTATTCCCCCTGCCCTGCCCTGCCCTGCCCCTGAGGGGGACTTTTTTTACAAACACTGGCTTCTGAGTAAGTCTTAAAAGCTAATCTTTTAAAAGATCTATAAAGCTCTCAGGCTAGGCTCGAGATGTAAAAGTTTGTTTTATGTGGGAGTAAGTTGGAATTCAGTCGTGTGTGAGTTAGACAGAATCTTGAATACCTTCCAGTCACACCTACCTTCTGTCTTAATCACATATGTATGATCATTTAAAACAAACATTTCATCTCGGGCCATTTAAATATTATCTCCACGAACAGAAGACTAGTAATAACCTTGGGTTCACTGAAAACTCTGCGCAGCCATTAGGCCTGTAAGTATGAGCACTTAGCCAGGTAGTCACGATACCATCCACTCTTGACACAACAATCCCAGGAGTCAGAGACATGTGAGGCCGCCTCTCAGGTCGGTCATGCTTCTCTCTATTCGGTGAGACCCGTCTGCAGTGCTGGAGAGATGACAGATGGACAAGCCGAGAACAGCTAGCAGAAGCAGGCTTTGAAATCAGTTTTGCCTGCAACGAAGTCCACACTTGCTCTAGTCTACATTAACGTCTTAGTTATCAAGGATCTCAGCTTCTTTAGTCCTAAACAGCCACGTGCTGAAACACTGAGTGGCAACAAATCCCAAATATCAGGCAACACAGGAGGCAAAAACTCAAGAGTACAACTTTGGAAATGTTTTATTCCCGTGTGTCCCTGTGAATAACTGGCCCTGGCTGGTGACACTGTCTGGGGAGGAGTGGAAGTCCCCAGGAGGGGGAGGGGGGATTACATCACTGGGGGCAAGCCTTGTCTACTTCCAGTGTGCTCTCTCTGTTACAGGCCTGGTGTGAGCCCTCAGCTTCCCGCCCCTGCCCCCATGCCTGCTGCTCCTTGCTGTGCCTCCTCGACATGACAGACCTATGCCTCTGCAACTATAAACCTAAATAAAATTCTCTCAGTTGCCTTGAAAAGGTGTTTTATCACAGCAACGGAAAGAAACTAAAACAGGCATATAAACAGAACAGAGGATAAAAGCTTACTGTTATATTCTTGGGTGTTGGAAGATGTGACAGCAGTCAACAATCAATTTTTCTTACAATCAAACTTTAAAATAAATTTGTAGCATGAAAACTACATGGCATCTCATTCTTTTAACCGAAACATATGTACCTACTGATGACAACTGGAATACAGATCCCATCCATCGGCTCCCAAAAGCACATCAGTGTTGCCCCCTTTATAGACACGTTCACCCACGTCTATCTGCTTGCAGCCACCCACCATCCCTCTGTCCTACGGCTTCGTCTGTGAGAACACCACTCACACGGAATCCCACAGCACAGAGCCTGGAAATCACCTTCCAATCAGCAGAGGCCTTTGAGATTCATCCATTTATTTTTTTTATGAGTTATATTCTTTCGCCTGGGTGTATTGTTGTAGAATGTTATGAACATGGGTAGACTGCTTTAAGTGCTATGCGCTGCTTCTACTGTGAATGGAAGCTTCCCTTCGTCTAAGTTGATGCTCAGTAATCAAACTTCTTGGTCACATGGTTTTTGTGTATGTTGATCTTATTGATTGTTGAATAAAGTTCTCTTTGGCAGAAACTTAGACGGGATAGGTATTCTTCAAACCTTTCAAAGATCTACAGAAATATGGCATTTAAACGGTTTAGGATTTTTCTTGGCAGTGAGACACAACTGCTCCTGGCACACCAATTACGTCAGAAAGGAAGATGGGCATCGAAGAAACTTGTCCTGGAGTTTGCTTTCAACATGGCAAGATTAGCCATTTGGGCAAGAAACTGCTCTTGCCTGGACTGTTTGTTGCTGTATAAACTGGATATACAGGACCCACAAGAAAGTGACTGCTGAACTTACAAAACAAGACAGTACTGAAGGGTTCCTGTTAAAATGGAGAAGTGTGCCAGACACTCTGTGGCCTATGGGCTGAAGATGGATGCCCCAACATTACAGAGGAACTTTGGGTGACTGTCCAGGTAGTGAGATGTCCCTGTCAATTCTAGAGTTTATATATTATCCTTCTGTGGTCTTTGATAGAGTTGAAGACAGATAGTTATGGTTATAGTTCTCTTAGTTATTATAAAAGATAAGTTAATGGGGAATGTACTTCTGTGTATGTTTATCTTATTGATTGTTGAATAAAGTTCTGTTTGGCCAATGAGGCAGCAAATTAGACGGAACTAGGAGTAAAAAAGGATTCTGGGAAATGTAGTAGAGAAGTGCTGATCCAGGCAGGAAGTGATTTAGCAAGGAGACTCATATTTAATCAAGGAGAAACAGGAAGTGTCCCTTTTCCCCTCTGCTCTTCTTCCAGCAGCGGGATGTGATCCACCGGCAAGGAGGGATGCCAATGGAAGGCGTCCGATAAGATAAGTCTTACAAAATATATAGATTTATGATAATTAAGACTGAGCTAACAGATGAAAATTCTAGTCATTGGCCAAGCAGCATTTGAACCTAATACAAGTTTCTGTGTATTAATTTGGGCCTTAACTTGGGTGGGTGGCTGTCATAAAGCGCACATGTGGCAGTGGGGCTCGGTGGCTTTTGTTGGAAAGATTTATCCTAACACATGGTAATTTGACTTTGCAAGAAACTCCAAGACTGTTCTCCGAAAGGATTGCACCGCACCATTTTTCATTGCTGTCCATGGCTTGGGAGGACGCTGGTTGCTCCACACTCTTTCCAGGACCTGGTAATCTTTGTTTTCATCTAGGTCGTTCTAAGGTGTGCAATGGCACTTCACCTCTTAATGGTTTTAATTTGCATTTCCCTAACAGCTGATTACACCAAACGTCTTTGCGTGTGCTGATCTGCCACTTTCCATTCTCCTTGGTGAAATGCTTGCTCAAGCTTTTGGCTCATTGTTAAATTGGGCTGACTTCTCACTAGGGGGTTCTCAGGGTCTTCTCTGAAACAGAGTCTTTGTCTGGAGGGCTTACAAATGCTTACTTCCAGACCATGGCTTGTCTAGTCATTTTATTGATGGTGTCTTTTGCCCAAGTTTTTAATTTTTACAAAGTTAAAATTCAATTTGTTTTTCTTTTGTAGATTGGGCACTTGGTGTGTAATGGTAAGTTAGAAACATCTCATTTCTGTGTTCTGAGAGTCTTGTGCTTTGCATTCAGGTATCCAACTCTTTGTCTTTTGGTATAAGGTTGGACAGGACAGAAGCTCACTTCCATGTGGCTTGCATGTTCAATGACGATGATGAGGTACATAGAGAAAACATTTCCTTTCTTTCTCTTTTTTCTCTGGAATATTGTGGTGGTTTGAATAGGGATGGCCCCATAGACTCATGTGTTTGAATGATTGACGCATAGGGAGTGGCACTGTTAGGAGGTGTGTCACTGTGGGGGAGGCTCTATGGTCTCAGATGCTCAGGCTGTGCCCCGTGTGGCACCACCGTCTCTTGTCCTGCTGTAGATGTAGAAGTGTCAGTTCCTTCTCCTGCAGCATGTCTGCCTGCACACTGCCATGCTTCCCACTATAACAATAATGGATTAAACCTCTCAAACTGTAACCCAACCTCCATTAAATACTTTCCTTTGTAAGAGTTGCCATGAGCCGGGTGTTGGTGGTGCACACCTTTAATCCTAACATTCGAGAGGCAGAGGCAGGAGGATCTCTAAGAGTTCCAGGCCAGCCTGGTCTACATAATGAGTACCAAGACAAGCTCCAAAGCTACACAAAGAAACCCTGTCTTGAAAAACAAAAAATATAATAATAATAATAATAATAATAATAATAATAATAATAATAATAATAAAAGAGTTGTCATGGTCCTGCTTGCTAACATTCCTTAAACTCCACCCAACATCACCCTAAGGCACAACTTCTCCTGGGATCCATCTTCCAGCCCACAACTACAACTATGTTACCAGAGGCCAGGCTGGTGCTAGGTACCCAAGGTAACACTCCACACACCACCTGCTAACACTTCTGAAAGCCCACCCACCTGCCCCAGACTGCACTCCACCCCCACCCCAACTCCCATTCCATATCCCAGCCCACAACCTTGACAGAAAACTTCTGCTTTACCTGAGGCCAGGCTGGCTCTCAGGACCCAAGGTAAAACCCTGCCCACTGCCAGCCAACACTCCCTAAAGGTGGCAACAGCCTCCAACTGCACTCCCTCCCATCAGCTTCCTGTCCAGTCCACAACTTTGGCACAGACTTCTACTGTACTTGAGGCCCTGCCTTACTAGAAATCCCAGAGACAAAGCAGGTACCCAGACCCCCAGAGGCCACACAGGTACTTGGAACTAGAGAGGCAAAGTTGGCATCCAAAACCCCAGAGGTCTTATAGGACACAAAAATCCCCAGTGGAGACACTCTACTGCACCTGAAGACTCTCTAATCACCAGAACTGCTTGCCATTTTAGGCCAGATGACCAAAGAGAAAACAGTAATCAAGGAACAAAACACCTACCCAACAAAGACAAACAATCAATCAATACCTAGACCTATAATCATTCCAAATGATCCCAGATGCCTAAACCCCAGTGTGAGAACACAATAACAGAAAGGGACATATGTATGGCACTACCAGACACCAGCTATCCCATGACAGCGAGACCCAAACATTCCAATGCAGCTGAAGAAAAAGAAAATGATCTTAAAGACAACTTTATGGAGATGCTAAAGGTCCTTAAAGAGGAAATGGAGAACTCCCTTAAAGAAATGTAGGAAAAAACAAACCAAAAATTGGAGGAAATCAATAAATGCCTTAAAGAATGCTAAGAAACCAAGAAAAAAACAAACAGGTGAAGGAAACTGTTCAAGACCTGACAATGGAAATAGGAGCAATAAAGAAAACACAGACTGAGGGAATTCTGGAAATGGAAAATCTGGGTAAGTGAACAGGAACTGTAGACACAAGCCTCACCAACAGAAAACAAGAGAGGGAAGAGAGAATCTCAGTGTTGAAGATACGATAGAGAAAATAGACTCATCCATCAAAGAAAATGTTAAACCTAAAAAAATTCCTAACATAAAACATCCAGGAAATTGGGGATACTATGAAAAGTATCCCAACTCAAAGGCCCAGAAAATATACTCAACAAAATCATAGAAGAAAACTTTTCCTAACCTAAAGAAAGACATGCCTATAAAGGCACAAGAAGTTTACAGAACACCAAATAGATTGGGCCAGAATAAAAAGTCCTCATGTCACACAATAATCAAAACACTAAACATACAGAACAAAGAATATTAAAAGCTGCAAAGGAAAAAGGCCAAGTAACTAATATATCACGGAAGATCAGTTAGAATTACACCCCACTTCTCAAGGGAGACTCTAAAAACCAGAGGAGCCCGGACTAATGTGCTGCAGACTCTAAAAGACCACAAAACCCAGCCCAGACTCCTGTACCCAGCAGAAGTTCCCATCTCCATAGATGGAGAAAACAAGATATTCCATGACAAATTCAAATTTCACAATATCTACCCACAAATCCAGCCCTACAAAAAGTACTAGAAGGAAAACTCCAACCTAAGGAGGTTAACTACACCCACTAAAACACAGGCAGTAAATAACTTCACACCAGCATAACCCAAAGAAAGGAAACACACATGCATGCACACGTGCATGCACATGCACACACACACACACACACACACACACACACACACACACACACACACACACACGCACAGCACCACTAACAAAATAACAGGGATTAACAATCACTCGTCATTAATATCTCTCAATGTCAGTAGACTCAATTCCTCAATAAAAAGACAAGACTAACAGAATGGATATGAAAACATGATTCATTCTTTTACTGCACACAAGAAACAACACCTCAACACCAAATGCAGATATTATCTCAGAGTAAATGTTTGGGAAAAAGAGTTTCCAAGCAAATGGACCTAAGAAGCAACTGGTGTGCCTTTCTCCTCAGCACCTCACAGAACATTATCCAAAAGTGACCATATACTTGGTTATAAAGCGAGTCTCAACAGATATGAGAGAAGCGAGGCAATCCCCGTCCCTTGTTAGACCACCAGACAGAAGCTGGTTTTCAACAACAGAAATAACGGAAAGTCAACAAACTGCTGCAAACTGAACAACTCTCTGAGGAACCAACACTGGGCACAGCCGTATCTGATGGGATGCAAAAGTCATAGAGCTGGCACAGCCGCGTGACAAAGATCCGACAAGCGGAGCGACATGATGGCCATCATGCCACTTCCGGTTTTGACTTCCTGCTGCATGCTTGTGGGCTTTTGACATTTGTACAACTTAGAGATGCTCAATTGATGGGAAATTTCTCATCAATCATTTATGCCTTCTCCCAGGAGTAGTGCTTCTAAGCTTCCCAGGAAAGTCCTGAACACATGACCCCTCCCGCTTTAGGGAGATAACCTTATCTACTTGAAGGGCGTCTTTATGCCTTGGAGGCTGTGGCACAAATACAGAAGCCAAAGGTCTCTGTGAGGCTATGAGACACTCTGGAAACATCTGTCCTGGTACTTCCTCGGGAACAAGATAATCAAAACAAAGAAAACTTAGAAAGGACAACAAGATTCAGTGGACTAGAGGAGTTGGTCACAGATCACATTACAAGTCACTCAGGCAATTATGTGGCATATACAGCAACAAAGTCAGATTCGCTGAAGTTACCTCTCTCCTACACAGGGACTTTTATTAATGAGCAAAGAATGTTGTAAAAAAGATGGTAAAAAGTCCCCCTTTCTTAGTAAGGTTAGCTCATGCAGAGCAATGTGGTGTCATATGACTGAGTAACAACAACAAAACAGGACTAGACCCATAAATAAACTCTCTGAAGATATAAAATGTAAAACATTGTGTTAGCTTTGGCCTGAGGACATTTCTTGGGCACTCTGACCATTAGGAATTAATAATACACTACTCAGGACATAGCATTCTGCCCAGGATGGCTTGGAGATTTTCTTTCTGTTTAGCATCCTTGAAGCCACAAGAGCTACCAGCCTGAGAACAGGCTGTCATATGCCTGTTGATTCTTAAAAATTGGGTTATGGGGTTGATGAGTAAAAATAATTATAAAAGATAATTCTGTGTATCGATGATGACTACCCCTGAGAGAAAATGATTGTAAAAGATGACTCAGTTCTGTCATGTTTTATCAACTTTGACTAAACTTATGACTCAGAGGCTGGGCGGTAGTGGCCCACGCCTTTAATCCCAGCACTCAGGAGACAGAGACAGGCGGATCTCTCAGAGTTCGAGACCAGCCTGGTCTACAAGAGCTAGTTCCAGGACAGTCTCCAAAGCCACAGAGAAACCCTGTCTCGAAAAACAAAACAAAACAAAACAAAAACAAACAAAAAAAAACTTATGACCCAGGTGTGGAAGAGAAAAAGTTAAATGCGTGTGTGGAAAGACAATCAATATGGCCTACGTTTTGGAACACCATGAGTCCATCGCTGTGTACTGAAGTCTGTATGGACAGAGGACACTCTCACTGCTAGAGGCTTGACTCACTTCTTGCCAGGACAGCTCCTTACCTCCTCTCTGGAATCGGTCAACTGCTAGGGCTAGCTCCCAGCAGTCAAGGAAAAAATAAAGAACGATCTCAAAGACTTCCTAGAATGCAATGAAAATGAATGCACAACATACACAAACTTCTGGAAGACAGTGAAAGCAGTGCTGAAAGGAACGTACATAGCACTGTCTTCATGAAGAAAGTAGAGAGAGCTCACACTAGTGATGTAACAGCACACCTGGAAGCTCTAGAACAAAAAGAAGAAGCAGACATACCCTGAAAGGAGTAGATGGCAGAAACTAATCAAACTGAGGGCTGCAACCAATAGAATAGAAACAAAGAGAACAATACAAAGAACCAATGAAACAAAGAGTTGGTTCTTTGAGAAAATCAACAAGATACACAAACCCTTATCCAAGCTAACAAAAAGGCAGAGAGATAATATCCAAATCAACAAAATCAGAAACGAAAAGGAGGATACAACAGACACCAAAGAAATCCAAAGAATTATTAGGCCATACTTCAAAAACCTCTACTCCACAGAATTGGAAAATCTAAAACAAATGAACACTTTTCTTGATAGATACTTTTTATGAGAATTAAATCAAGATCAGATAGACAATTTAAATAGACCTATAGCCCTTAAGGCAACAGAAGCAGTCATCAAAAGTCTCCCAACTAAAAACCAGCTCAGGGCCATCTGGTTTCAGCATGGCATTCTATCAGACCTTCAAAGAAGAGTTAATAACAATACTCCTCAAATTATTCCACACAATAGAAACAGAAGGAACACTGTCAAATTCATTGATGAGGCCACAGTTCCCCTAATACTCAAACCACACAAAGACTCAACAAAAATAGAGAATTACAGACCTATTTCCCTTATGAGCACAGATGCTAAAACACAGTGAAAAGATCATCCACCATGATCAAATAGGCTTCATCCCAGGGATGCAGGGATGGTTCAACATATGAAAATCTGTCATTGTAATCCAGCATATAAACAAACTGAAAGAAAAAGGCCCACATGAACATCTCACTAGATGCTGAAAAAGCCTTCAAACAAATCCAACACCCCTTCATGATAAGAGTCCTGGAGAGATCAGAGATACAAGGAGCATACCTAAACATAATAAAGGTAATTTATAGTAAGCCAATACCAAATATCAAATTAAATGGAGAGAAACACAAAATTAGGGACAAGACAAGGCTATCTACTCTCTCCATATCTATTCAATATGATACTTTATGTTTTAGCTAGAGCAATGAGACAACTAAAGAAGATCAAGGGAATGCAAACTGGAAGTGAAGAAGTCAAAGTATCCTTATTTGCAGATTATATGAAATCATACATAAGCAACCCAAAAATTTCTACCAGGGAACTCCTACAGCTGATAAACTGTCCTTCAGCAAAGCAGCTGGATACAAAACAAACAAAAAAAGGAAAGGAAGGAAGGAAGGAAGGAAGGAAGGAAGGAAGGAAGGAAGGAAAGAGGGAAGGAAGGAAGGAAGGAAGAGAGGATGAAAGAAAGAAGGAAGGAAAGAAAGAAGTAGCCCTTCTATATACAAATGATAAATGGCTGCGAAAGAAATTAGGGAAACAGCACCCTTCACAATAGCCACAAATAATATAAAACATCTTGTGGTAACTCTAACCAAGCAAGTTCTGTATGACAAGAACTTCAAGTCTTTGAAGAAGAAATTGAATAAGACACCAGAAGATGGAAAGAACTTCCACGCCCATCGATTGGTAGGATTAACATAGTAAAAATGGCCATTTTAACAAAAGCAATCTACAGATTCAACAAAATTCCAACTCAATTCATTACAGACTGTACTGGCTAGTCTTGTGTGTCAACCTGACACAAGCTAGAGTCATCAGAGAGGAAGGCGCCTCAGTTGAGGAAATGTCTCCATGAGATCCAGCTGTAAGGCATTTTCTCATTCAGTGATCAATGGGGGAGGAGGGTCCAGCCTATGGTGGGTGGTGCCATCCCTGGGCTGCTGGTCCTGGGTTCTATAAGAAAGCAGGGTGAGCAAGCCATGGTCAGCAAGCCAGTAAGCAGCAGCCTCCATGGCCTCTGCATCAGCTCCTGCCTCCAGGTGCCTGTCCTGTTTGAGTTCCTGTCCTGACTTTCTTCAGTGATGAACAGCAATGCTGAAGTGTAAGGCTAATAAACCCTTTCCTCCCCAACTTGTTTTTGGTCAGGGTGTCTCATACAGCAATAGAAACCCCAAGACACAGACCTTAAAAGAAAAATACTCAGCTTCACATGGAAAAACAAAAACAAAAACAAACAAAAAAACCCAAAAAGATGTGGTGATATTTTGTTTATGCTGTAACAAATAAAGCCTGCCTGAAGATCAGAATGCAGAGTTAGCAATAGAGACCAGGCAGTGGTGGCACACACCTTTAATTTCAACAATCAGGAGACAGGCGAACAGATCTCTGTTAGTTCAAGGCCACCCTGGGCTACAGGAAATTGATCCAGTCTAAAAGAGAAACAGCTCACACAAAGGTGATCACAGGCCTTTAATCCCAACACTAGGGAGGTGGAGGCAGGAGTGATATGGCTGGGTGGGGAGAGGCATATAAGGCTGGAGGAGACAGGAGCTCAGGGGCAGATTGAGCAGCAGTCAGTCTGAGGATGCAGTCTGAGGAGCAGTCAGTCTGAGGAGCAGTCAGTCTGAGGAGCAGTCAGTCTGAGGAGCAGTCAGTCTGAGGAGCAGTCAGTCTGAGGAGCAGTCAGTCTAAGGGTGCAGTCAGTCTGAGGATACAGTCTGAGGAGCAGGTCAGTCTGAGGAGCAATCAGTCTGAGGAGCAGTCAGTCTGAAGAGCAGTCAGTCTGAGGATGCAGTCAGTCTGAGGATGCAGTCTGAGGAGCAGTCAGTCTGAGGAGCAGTCAGTCTGAGGAGCAGTCAGTCTGAGGAGCAGGTCAGTCTGAGGAGCAGTCAGTCTGAGGAGCAGTCAGTCTGAGGAGCAGGTCAGTCTGAGGAGCAGTCAGTCTGAGGAGCAGTCAGTCTGAGGATGCAGTCTGAGGAGCAGGTCAGTCTGAGAAGCAGTCAGTCTGAGGAGCAGTCAGTCTGAGGATGCAGTCTGAGGGTGCAGTCTGAGGAGCAGTCAGTCTGAGGGTGCAGTCAGTCTGAGGAGCAGTTAGTCTGAGGAGCAGTCAGTCTGAGGGTGCAGTCTGAGGAGCAGTCAGTCTGAGGGTGCAGTCAGTCTGAGGAGCAGTCAGTCTGAGGATGCAGTCTGAGGAGCAGGTCAGTCTGAGGGTGCAGTCTGAGGAGCAGTCAGTCTGGGGGCACGGCCTGGCCAGGGTCTTTGTGTTGCATAAAAGCATGGCAGGGCTTGACAGGATACATGAGCACATGAAAACCAAACCAGCAGGATGGATTAACTTTACCACCAACCACTCTACAGAGATAACAGACATGCATGATGTCCATTAGCTAGGTTCTGCTAATCATCTCATCAGGCCTCACTCAACCGTACTGCACTGGGGGTCAAACTTGTAACAAAATTTGTGGGACACAAGGAAGCCACAGCTACCTTTCCATTTATAAAACGGGGTAAGCCCTCAAGCCCTTCCTATTCCCCCTTTGAAGGAATTACTGATGTGTCAGTGTGCACACATGTGCACGACAGCATACATGTGGAGGTCAACAGAGAGCTGTTCTCTCCTTCCACATTGTTGAGACAGGGTCTCCTTGCTTCTGCTGATGGACGGTGTATTCCAGGTCGGCTGGGAGTGAACTCCCAGGCAATTCTGTCTCTGCCCCCCATTTGCTTTGGGAGTGCTGGGACTACAGACGTGAGCCACCAGCTACATCGCTGTGTGTGAACTCTGGAGACCCAACTCAAGCAGTCAGCCCTGTACGGCAAGCACTTTTACCCCTCGGGCCAACGTCCCCTCACATACACTTTACAGAGTGCCAGATGCTTCTAAATTGCCACTATTTACCTTAGTGATTCATGCTTCCTTTGCTTGGTCAATCTTTCTCCCTGTATCCACCGCCTACATTTTTTCTGCTGCTTTTATTCTTACTATCAGTATCTTGTGTTTTTCCTTTTATTTCCCCCCTTTTACAGTTTTGATATAGGCGTGTAAATTTTATCGTTCTTTTTAAAACCAGCTCTTGGACTCAGTAGTTTTTCTATGACCAAGGTCACATATATTACCTTTACTGTTTCTTTGTTTCTCTCTTTTTTTCTTCCTTGGCTAATTCTCAAATATATTTTTTAATTAAAGAAGTAAGGTTTTTAAAGATTTTTCGTTATAAATAGTACTATATCATTTCATGTACGCTTTCATACAAGTGCGTTGAGCATACTCCCTCCCACCTACCCTAACCCTAACCCTTTTCTCATTTCTACCCCCACCCCCACCCCCATTAGTCCTCTGAAGTGGTTTTTACTTTTCTCATGTCATCGGGACTTATGTGACTTAAAGTATCTAGAAAGTCTAGGGCCCACAAATGAGACAAAACACGAAATACAACTACCTCCATTACCAATTTTCTAGCAAGTGACATAACTATTCTATTTATGGATGAAGATTCTCATAACCTATGTTTATCCATTCCTTTTATTGAGCATGTAGTTTAGCTGTGTAATTTGGCTGTTGGGAACAGGGCTACCTGGGTAAAGTGGATGTTCTATTTGTCTGTGGTGTGGTTATTTGAAATCATTTGGGTGCATGAGTCACATGGTACATCTACTTATGATGTGGGTGTCCTTCTCTACGCAGCTAATATGTGTTGTCTTTATTGGTTGATGGACAGAGCTGCTTTGGCCTATGGCAGGGCAGAATATAGGTTGGCTGGAAATCGAAGCAGATACACAGGGAGAAAGGAGGTGGGGTTGGGAGAAGATGCCAGCAGCTGCCGAGGATGCATGTAGAAAATGAGGTAACACCACAGCCACGTGGCAATACATAGATGAATAGAAATGAGTCAATTTACATGTGAGAGCTAGCCAGTAATAAGTCTGAGCTACCGGCAAAACAACTATAATTAATGTTAAGCCTCTGAGCCTCTGAATGATTATTTTATAAGTGACTTCTGGACCGGCCAGGTGAGACAGAAAAGCTCCAGCCACGTATTTGTAGTTTTATTTTGTTTTGTTTTTGAGGTACCTACATGCAGATTCGCATTGTGGTGGAATAGTTTACATCCCACTATTGGTGCATATGAGTTATCTATGTCCTCACCAGTACTTCTCCTTTTTTAAGATGTAAAATGGTGTGTGTGTGTGTGTGTGTGTGTGTGTGTGTGTGTGTGTGTGTGTATGACTGCAGGTGCCCAAGGAGGTGTACAGCTGGAGGGCTGGAGTTACAGCAGCCATGAGGCACCATTGCAGCCTAATGTTTCAATGACTGCCTCTCTGACAAGTATAAGATGGAATTTCAAAATATACTGACGTTTTTATTTCTGGTGACTAGGAGTAGTGAACACATTAAAAGATATTTATTGGCCATTTACATTCCTTCTTTTGAGAACTCTGAAGTTCCTTACTCTGCCTTTTGATTTTTTTTTTTTTTGTATGAGTTCTTCATATACTCTGGATTTTATAGCAAAGTTTTTTTTCCCACTCTGTAGGGTATCTCTTTACTCTTTCCTTTTGCTGTGCAAAAGCTTATAGTTTCATTAAGTATTCATCTTAGAGTTTCCATTGTTGTGAAGAGATGCCATGACCATGGCAACTGTTATAAAAGAAAACATTTAATTGGGGCTGGCTTACAGTTTCAGAAGTTTAGTCCATTATCATCATGGTGGGAAGCATGGTGGCAGACAGGCAGACATGGTGCTGGAGCTGAGAGTCCTACACCTTGAAAGGTAGGCAACAGGAAATGACTGAAGCACTGGGCATGGCTTGAGCATATATACAATCCCAAAGCCTGCTTCCACATCGACACACTTCCTCCAACAAGGCCGTATCAATTCCAACAAAGCCACACCTCCTAATAGTGCTATTCCCTTTGGGTTTATGAGAGCCAAATACATTTACACAATACACAATACACAATACATTTACCACAGTACCTTTTGTCGGCTATTGGCATTGTCTCCTGACTGACTGGAATCCTACCAAGAAAGTCCTTGCTTATGCCTCTACCATGAGGTGTTCCTCGTCTCCAGGAGCCTCAGCTTAGGCTACCGGTATGGTCTTTAACCCATTTGGTGTTGAATTTTTTGTACAGGGTGATATAAGAATTCAGTCTCATCACTTCATGTGTGGATATCTAGTTTCCCACCACCACTTGTTGAAGATTCTATCTTTGCTTTAATATGGATATTTTTGTCTCATAAAAAATAAGTGGCTGTATAAGTTTACATTTAGGCTAATATGGCTGTTTCTGTTCTACCATGCTGATCTTGTTACTGTGAATCTGCAGTACAAATTAAAATTGGGTTTGGTGATCCTTCCAGTATTAACCTCTTTGCTCAGGATTTCTGTGACTATCTGGGGTCCATGAGAATTTTAGATTTTAAAAGATTGCACAAAGAAAGGCTTTGTTAAGTTGCACTGAATATGCCAATTTTTTATGCATTTACCATGACGTTGTTTTTGATAATACATTTGTTTTCACAGTATCAAATCTCCTATTCCATGGCCATGGGAGGTTTTTCTATCTCTGCTTTTTATTTCCTTTTTCAAGTTTCTTTATAGAGGTCTTTGAATTCTTTGGTTAAGTTTATTTCAAGGCATCTTTATCCTGCTTTGTTGCTGAAAGTATTAGAGCCAGGACGCACTCTGATTCTCTCTCTCTCTCTCTCTCTCTCTCTCTCTCTCTCTCTCTCTCTCTCTGTGTGTGTGTGTGTGTGTGTGTGTGTGTGTATGTGTGTGTGCAGTCCTTAGGATCTCTTGGGTTTTGAATAGCATCTGCCAAAAGAATAATTTGATTTTTTTCCTTTGGTATTTGTATCCCTTTCTAGTTCCTTCTCATGTCTTATTGCACTAGCTAAAATGTCAGTATATTGAATAAAAGTTAAACACACACACACACACACACACACACACACACACACACACACTCTGTTTTGGTTGATTTTAGTGGAAATGCATCAAGTTTCCCCATATTTGATATACCAACTACAGATTGTTATATATGGCTTTTATTATGTTAAGGTGTACATATCCTTTTCATCTTTAGCCTCTCTATGATTTTGATCATGAAGGGATATTGCTCTTATAGGACTTTTCTTTATCTATTGAGATAATCATGCAATTTCCACCCTTGAGTCCATTAATATTACATTTATTAACTTATTTATGTTGAGCTCTCCCCATATCTTCAGAAAAAAAAAAAACAAAAAACAAAAAACAAAAAAACAACTTGATCATGGTAAATAATCTTGATGTGATCTTTGTTTGCAGGTATTTTATTAGGAATTTTTGCATTGGTGTTATTAAAGAAGATTGGTCTACAACTTCCTTTGTGTTTTGGGTTTTTTTTTTTTTTTAAGACAGTGTTTCTCTGTGTAGCTTTGGAGCATATCCTGGCCCTCGCTCTGAAGAACAGGCTGGCCTTGAACTCACAGAGATCTGCCTGCCTCTGCCTCCCGAGTGCTGTGATAAAAGGCGTGCGCCACCAACACCTGGATCCAATTTCCTTTGTTTTTATCTAGTTTTGGTACTAGGATAATATTGGCTTCATGAAAGGTTTGGGGGACGAGAACGTGGACATCCAAGATGGCTACTTAGCGGAACCGAACAGAATCAAGCCACACCCCTGAATATCTGTATCCACAGACCTCAAGGGCTATGCAAAGCCTTAAGGAGATCCTTCCCTTTGCGGTCAACAGAGATACACACAAAGACACATGGCTGCACACGGTACTGAGAATAAACGGCAGCAGAGCCTAGATAAGACTGGCCACAGACACTGATACCACCCCCTTAGGCTCAGGAGACAGACACCGCAGAAGTGACCGGAAGGATGGAGAAGGGGGCTGGGAAGTACCACTTTCTAAACACGGCACTCACTGGAACCACAAACTTGCTGCCATCATCCAGCTGTGAACCCACACTGTATCCAGCTGTAAGTCCACCAGGCACGATGGTTACTTCCAAACTCAGGATCATAGAGTCTACAAGTGCTGAGTGAGTGAGTGAGTAAGTAAACAAAACTAGTAACAGGGGAAATGGATTTATAGGGAGGAACAGGGAGAGGGTGGTTACTGCAGAGAGAAAATGGAGTGGACAGAGGGACCAAAATCCACCGTGTGTGTATGAAATTATGAAAGAACAAAACTAAAAACAAACCTGATAAAACACTTTCCCCCATCTTTCAATTATGACTGACTCTAATCAGATGGCTGATCTGTGTAGACAACCCCCACTGTACGTCATCTTACTCAAAACCAGACACTAGTCAATCACTTACAAAGGACTTAGATGCAGGAAGTTGTGGGGTAGAGGCGGTTATCCTGGAAGGAGGAAGAGTAAGCAAATTCTTGACTTCACAGCCTTAATTTCAGCCCCACCTATATTAGCAAAAGACTGGAAACCAACAATGTCCAAATCAATAAAAACAGGTTAAACAAATAAAGTGAATCCATACACTGAAACACATTATATGCATGGCTACAGAATACATTACTAGGTATACTGGCAGGTGTGTGACATGTTACAACTTGTTTTTAATACATATGTATGTTTATCTATGCAAGGAGCTATTTCTAGAAATATAAACAAGAAAGTTCCAGGTAATGAGGTAGTATTTACAACACGAGGAGTAGCTGGAGGGTTCCCACTTTGTAAACCTCAATCCCTTTAAGATGTCTCTGATTTTTGTTCAAAATGCACACACTTCCTATTAAATGCACACACTTCCTATTAAATGCACACACTTCCTATTAAATGCACACACTTCCTATTAAATGCACACACTTCCTATTAAATGCACACACTTCCTATTAAATGCACACACTTCCTATTAAATGCACACACTGCCTATTAAATGCACTCACTGCCTATTAAATGCACTCACTGCCTATTAAATGCACTCACTGCCTATTAAATGCACACACTGCCTATTAAATGCACACACTTCCTATTAAATGCACACACTTCCTATTAAATGCACACACTTCCTATTAAGTGCATACACTACTGATGGGGGAAGTATGTTTATCTTATTGATTGTTAAATAAAATACTGTTTGGCCAATGAAACGGCAAGTTAGGCAGGGCTATGAGTCAAAGAGGATTCTGGGAAATGTAGTAGATAAGTGATGATCCAGGCAGGAAGTGACATAGCAAGGAGACTCAGATTTAAAGGAGAAACCGGAAGCGTCTTTTTTTTCCCCTCCGCTCTTGCTCCAGTGGCAGGATGTGATCAACCGGCAAGGAGGGACGCCAATAGGGCGTCCGATAAGGTAAGTCTTATAAAATATATAGGTTTATGATAATTAAGATTGAGCTAACAGATGAGAATCCTAGTCGTTGGCCAAGCAGCTTTGAACCTAATACAAGTTTCTGTGTATTCATTTGGGCCTAACTCCGGCGGGTGGCTGGCATAAAGCTCACACGTGGTGGTGGGCTCAGGCGGCTTTTGGCGGAAAGATTTATCGTAACAGAATGGTGTCAGTGAGCGAGATGACTCCATGCTCCAAGGTTTCCAGAGAAAGAGAAAAATCCGCCGCCACAGCCTGCCCTGTCGGGCCGCTGAGAGGCATCAGATCAGCTTCCATATGCTCGAGACGTCCTGGTGCTTCTGGGGTTTAGACTCGACACTCCCAAGATGATAAGACAGATCCAGATAAAGAAAAACCTCTAAAGGTTTACACTATATTAAAAAAAATCTATGTAGGCTTGTGAGAGAAAAAAATAACAGGAAGAAATAGATTAGCCGGTTGTGATGGCGCACACTGGTAGGATTTGCTGAAGGAAGCAGAGGCAGACAGATTTCTACAGAGAAACCCTGTCTCGAAAAAAAACAAAACAAAACAAAAGAAAGTAAAAATAAAGTAATAAAAAAAGCCACATAAAATTGGAAAATACACAGAGAATCTGGATACTATATGCCATATTGTTGTCTTTAAATTGTTTGATTGCCGAAAAAAGACTTATTGCTGCTAAAATAAATGCTACTAAATTAATCCAACTTATACATTTTAAAAATGCTTTGACTTCAAAATTTTGGCCAATGAGACAGCAAGTAGACGGGACTAGGAATCAAAGAGGATTCTGGGAAATGTAGTAGAGAAGTGCTGATCCAGGCAGGAAGTGACATAGCAAGGAGACTCATATTTAAGCAAAGGAGAAACAGGAAGGACCCCTTTTTCCTGTTCGCCTCCTCCAGCGGCAGGATGTGAGCCACCGGCAAGGAAGGATGCCAATAAGACGTCCGATACGATAAGTCTTATAAAATATAAAGATGTATGATAATTGAGACTGCGCTAACAGATGAGAATCCTAGTCATTGGCCAAGCAGCATTGTACGTAATACAAGTTTCTGTGTATTCATTTGGGCCTAACTCAGGCGGGCAGCTGGCGCAAAGCTTACACGTGGCAGTGGGGCTCAGCAGCTTTTGGCAGAAAGATTTATCGTAACAGGCACTTGTTACGGGTTACACTGAATAAAGCTGAGTGTACTGAGACAGGGAAATGTTTTCACTGCCTTAAATGACCCTGAGCTGCTATGACATGTGTCGTTATTTTTAGTTTCCTGTTTTCTATCAGCTAGTTCCAACTCCTGTCATTTAGCTCACCAAGTATTCCATGGCAGTAAAGGCGAACGCCTCATAACACCTGACTAAAGATTTCACACATCTGGGAGCTCCCTGTAAGTGAACAATGGACAAGACAGGCACTATTGAAGCCAAGCAGACAGTGTGGTTTAGTAATGCTATGCTGATAAATACATTTCTGGGTTTTTATTTCCTTCACAATTTCTTTCACTTGTTCACTTACATATGATTTTATTACTGTTGTGTGTTTGTATGTATAAACATATGTGCCATGGTATATATGTATCAGATCCACCTATACTGGGTTCTCGGGGTCAAACTCAGACTGCCAATCTTGTATGGCAAAGCTCGTTTACCTGCTAAGTCATTTCACTCGCCTCAAAAATACATTTGAGGGCCAGGTGTGGTGGCTCATGCCTGTAATACCAGCACTTGAGAGGCTGAGGCAGGAAGACTGCCATGATTTCCAAGCCAGCTTGGGCCACACAATGAGCCCAGCCTGAGTCATAAAGCAAAAAAATAAAACAAACAAAAATATGTATGTATCTGAGCACTAGGGAATGCTCCATGTACAATAAAGACAATGGGCAAACTCTCTTATCATTTATACTCCAATTGGTGAAACAGGAGAAGATAGAGCCATGGCACCAAGGAAGAAAAGGCAGCCATGATAGGGTTGTGTCAGACAAAATGCTTTGTCAGTAGCGAAGGTCTGACCACAACAGGAAAGCCTCCTCCATGTATGGTACTGGGGTTGAACCTAGAGCTTCATACATGCCAGGCAAGTGTTCTATAGTTGACCTTTATACAAGCCTGAACCTATTACACACACACACACACACACACACACACATACACACACACACACACACACACACACACACCTTGTATTGAAATAATTCTAAACTTACAAGAAGCAAAACCAAAACCAAACCTGATAAATGATCACCACAAAGGGATCCTAAATCCCACCCATCCTGCTGATCTCCCTTTTGAGACTGTATGGGCTATGCCGTGAATGGCTGCAGAGGCATTCCTAGGACATGCCATGCACCATGTCCGTGGAGCTGTGAAGACAATTACCCAGGTGTAGAAGCAGGAAGGATACTTAGAGGACTGCCGGATGTAAACTACAGGACACCCCCTCCACCCACACACACCCCAACTTCACAGGGAAGTCATTTGATCAGTTTGGTCTCAGTTCCTGGACCCACCATGGGTTTAAAGGCAGTAAACCTCTTTTCATAAAGCCTCCAAATGTCTGGCTTCGTGTAACAATCCTATCATCTTGAATCAAAACCAAAATCCTCTAAGATTTGACACCACAGAAACTAGGTATAAGAATGTCACAAATAATTGAAGTCCCCAGAGAATCTCCAGAGCATACTCTCTACTGAAGGAAACACGTCAAAGGGGCCAGTATTCCGCTCACATACACGGTATAGTCTCACTAGCATTATCGTAGACTTGTGTATATTCTATTTTCATCAGATGTGGCTTCCTTTGTTTATCGTGAAGTTTCTGACAGCAAGCCCTTCAACCTGGACTTACTCTCCATGTCTGGCTGTTGGCTAGGTTCCAGTATGAAAGGGACTACATTTTCATAGCTGCTGAAGTTCATTTCAGATTTCAGCACAATTGCGGGTCCAATTCTGCCATCATCAGCTAAGCCTGACTACAAATACTCATTTATCCCAGTGAGAAACTACACAGTAGGGGCTGGAAAGACGGCTCAGCTGCTACAAGTGCTTGCTGCTCTCGGGGGACTAGGATGCTGGCACCCCCAGCCAGAGGGTCTCTACTGCCCATAACTAACTCAGGGGATGTGACTCCCTCTTCTGGCTCCACAGGTACCACACACACACACATTAAAATTAAAAACATATAACCTAGTAAATATGTCCAAAAGCTCATGAAAGCAAAATAAGAATAATAAAAAGGTCTGGTGAGCTTCAAAGGAACGTTTATTTATTCCTACTCAGTTAGATGGGTGCTTGATTTAGTTATAGTGAGGTTAAGGTGTCTGATGTACAGTAGGCATTTACATTACTATACATGCCAACAAAATCAAGCATCTTCATATTTCCTTCAAGAAAGAAAACAGTGCTTAACAGGATGGGGGTGTCCACAGACTAATGTTTTTAAAGGAAAAACCCTTAATTTAAAAGGCAATGTCTGACAGGAGAAAGTCAGGCAGGGGAGGGACAGAAAACAGACACTATTATGACAGGAGATACTTCTGTCTTTGGATCTGTTAGGTGAGGATAGTTCCATACATTTGTTAACAACTATTTTTCTGACTTAGTAACTGCTCTTAACAGTAAAATATAAATTACCAGCAACTGAATATATTAAAAAAACAAACAAAAGCCCTGCTAAAAGTTTTGGAGATGCAAGCACATTGGTCTTCGTCCTGTGCTTTCTGTCATCACACGAACCCAGCTCTCTGTGAAAGAGAACACTGTTGTTTCCAGAACTTTCATTTTGGCTTAACTGAACTATACTTGAACACAACAGATATAACTTGTAGAACTAGTGAGATGCCGAGAGAGAGAGAAGAAGATGGTTATAAGCACTCAGTAGGTCTACAAACCTGAGTCACACCTTACACATCTTTGCGTCAGTCTGTAAGCTCTCCTTTACTGAAGGGTATCAACACTGCTAGAGAAATGCTCTCATCGTGGCTGGACTGTGTTACTTTGCCAATTTGCTAGCTGCAAACATGTTTTGCCTTTAAAATGAAGCAGAATATTTTCATTTCCAATAAAACTACATGCAAGGGAAAAATAAAGATAAAGCCACAGGTACTTTGTAATTGTGCTATGTTACCTGAATCTTTCATTAAAAAACTCAATTACCAGGCTATTGCACCATTCCATGCTTTAAAACATGGTAAGCAGATACAAATATTTAAAATTAGCCAAAGGCAAACAAAAGGTCCAAACAACTTGACAAATACCACCAGAGTAATTGCCAATCAATAACTACTACTCAGGATTCTCATTGTATACAGTGAGTACTGATAACCACATAGCAGTTCTTTAATCAGGCACTTTTTAGAAAACTACACACTCAATCTGGGGAACACACACACACACACACACACACACACACACACACAGCTTTATTACAAAGGATTCAAGATGGCAACTACTTACAATCCAGTGCCAACATGGATTATAACAAATCCAGTGAGTATTTTGTTTTTCAATTATTCATAGAAAATTTAATCCTGATTAAGTATCCTTGGCCAGGAATTCATGGGTAGTTGACGACTGAAACCAACATTTATGTGAAATGCTTCTGTTAATTTAATCTGTGTATACAGCTTAATTATGATTGGGGATTCAATGTAAGAAATGAATTATCTCAGGATTAGAATTTTAGTGCCATATCATATACTATTTCCTTCTTTCTTTCTAAACACAAAAGCCTGCTCGTCCCTTCACCCAAGTGTTCAGATTAAAAACCCTCTCTGCCCTTAAAACAATGTAAGATATCTAGAATTTCCCACACATTGTCCAAAATCCTTTCCTAATCAAAGTAAAGCCTAATCTAGGCCAATAATACGAGAGAAATTGCAGAATAAACCCACCCGTGAATGAACAAAAGCTAACTCACTTAATGTTAACATACTTTCTATTTATTTCCTGAAGTAATTTCATTTCCAATTCCTTTAAACTGTAATGTGAAATGCACGTTCTGTAAAGCATGAAAAGTATTTTAAAATCAGCACCTCCCACTGACGTCACACCTGGGCTAGCTGGATATGTGTAAGCGTGATCATTTGAGGGAGCACTGTTTAAGACTATCAGACCTGAGCTCAATACTGATGAGGCATCGGAGGTGTGAGCACCTGACCCACATGTCATTCGAGTCGTCTCTTTCACATTTCCACATCAAAAGTGCTTCAGTCACCTTGAAACAGCATTCTCTTTCACAGGTTTATTGTTTGAGTGCACTCCAGCACATTTATTACCTTAGAGTTTCAGCACTGCTGAAATGCAGTGATATAGATACCATGCTGTGCCTTCGCTCACTGTTCAGTTTTTCACAGCAGGAGCATGAGAGAAGTCACTGCATCTGGACCCTTACTGCACGTACCCAATTCACTGTGCTTCCGGCATAAGCCGGGCTTCAGAAATGAGGGCGACTTTTATGTCCAGATGGAATGGTCAGTGGTAGTGTCACTGAGGAAAGTGAGGAAACTTCCCAGTATAGACTGTGGGACAGGAAGAGTCTATACAAAATTACCATGGAAACAGACTGGCAAAGGATAACACCGATTGTGATAACCTGGAGCAAGGTAAAAAGAAAAAGAGAATGTTTCAATGCACACCAAAACAGAAAAGTTACATTGAATTTACCACACATCCACTCTTTGTTCTGTACAGTCTACCGTCCTTCACCTGTACCACGGTGTATCTCATCAGACACACACACAGTCTACCGTCCTTCGCCTGTACCACGGTGTATCTCATCAGACACACACACAATCCACCATCCTTCGCCTGTACCACGGTGTATCTCATCAGACACACACACAGTCGACCATCCTTCGCCTGTACCACGGCGTATCTCATCAGACACACACACAATCCACCATCCTTCGCCTGTACCATGGTGTATCTCATCAGACACACACACAATCCACCATCCTTCGCCTGTACCACGGCGTATCTCATCAGACACACACAGTCTACCATCCTTCGCCTGTACCATGGTGTATCTCATCAAACCCCTTCCACAGAAGGTAGGCATATCTTCAGGACTGTGACTGTTCCAAGGGCAAACTTCTTTTGGCACTTAGTTTACAGATACTACAGCAGAACAGAAAAGTTCCTTGTCTCCCAAGGGTATGCATGTCACAGACATGAGTTTTGGTAACAAGAAAAATCAGGAATCTGGTTATTTCATAATAGCAGTAAGCATACTCTGCCTCAAGTCACAGCTGTTTCTGTGGGCTACAATCCTGCTTACTGTAAACACTAATGGCAGAGCTCTGCTCTGAAATGCTGGAGCCATTTGCTGATGAAGGAAGCAGGCACTGACACAATCTAAAGTCAGGTATGCTACTCTGCGGTCTATTAAAGCAATGTGATTTTTCTATTTTGGCTGTTACCAGTACACAATGAACAATTTTACTCATTTTTAAAAAGATGCATTATATGTCCTCTAATTGAATTTATAAAACGTGACCCTGAAATAGGCTAAAACCCAGAGAGGCAACTTCAAGGGCTGGGTGCATGTGCTGTGATCAGCACCTGGCAGGCAGAGACAGGAGAGCCAAGTTCGTTTTGAGGCTCAGGGCCATGTGTTCTGATCCTGTTTCAAAAGCAAATAGACCAACAAAAAAATGCCATTTCTATCAATCTATTCATGAACTAATTTTTAAGTTCTTTTTAATGTTTATAAACTTCTAATTTATGGACTCACCAGTTTTAATATTTTCTTTTGAGTTTCAAAGAACTCAAGAAACTTCTGAGTGGCCACTATTTTAACATCTCCTGCTTTCACGTGTTCCGAATGAAGATTTGAAAACATGCATACTGCTCACCTTATCTCTTTGGTACTCATTAAATATTACAGCGACACAGGCAAGCACTGGCTGGCACAGGAACCACAAGATACAGCCCTAGAAGAAAGCGACAAGCCAGTAAGATCTGTCGTCTTTGCTTCTGAATGCACCAGATTAAAGCAAAAACAGAACACTGCAGGTCCTGGCAACATACACTGGAGTCCTCTCAGCATTAGGGCCCTTAGAGCAGGAACACTACAGCCTGAGGGTAGCCTGGGCTATCGACTGAGGTCCTGAATCAAAATCAAACAATGATTAAATACTTAGGGGCCAGGGTGGAGACATGGCTCAGCAAATATTCTTACTGAGCATTTGGTCTTTTTGCAGATGACCTAGGTTTAGTCCCCAGCACCCACAAGGCCGCTCACAAGTGTAAGTGTAGTGCCAGGGGATCTGACATTTTATACACACACACACACAAGGGCACAATACGCATACTCATAAATAAAAATAAAATCTTAACACTCTCTCTCTTGTAGATCCTGACAGGCCTCAACTGACTTCAGAATAAACTTGAAATAAAATGTAGAAATATATTTGTTTTTGCTACGACATTAATACTTTTCTCTAACCAAATTGCTAAATTTTAGAGCACTCCTAGCATTACGCTTATAAATGTTACATAACATATATCTTCTACACTACCAATGCTGCGATATCGGAAGTAGTAAGTGGTAGCTGAGAAAAGCCAGCTACAGATGTATCGGGGTCACAGTCACATGTCCCTACTGAAATGAACTCAGTAAAAATACCCAAGAAGGTTCACAGTGGTTACTGTGGCAGAGTGGCATTGCAGATGAGAAGCAACAGGGTGAGTGGGAACAGGAAATTTTACAGTATGCTTTTCAAATACCTTTCTCTATTTTCCCAGGAACTGTCAAAATGTATCTCTTTTCCAAAATTAAATTTGAAACAAGTTTATAATGCTTGGGGCACTTTGAAGATTGAGGAGCAAGAAAGACAGTGTTCAGCATGTTACCACTGGCAGAAAAAGAGGGAAATGCTTTCAGGAATGCATATATTCAAATTCTCCAGCAGAGGAATGTAGGGGCCGGTGGCACCGATTCCACGAGGCAGTGGCGAGAACTAAGACAGACAAGCTCGGAAGCTCTTTGCTCCGAGCATTGGAGCAACTCTAAAGCATTGGATTGGATGGATACAGAAAGAATCCAAGCTGCTCTCAGATTTCTCAGGCACAAGGACGCAGAGCAGCGTGGACACAGGCGGATGAAGCAGCCCACCCAGTATGTGCGCCGGCCTCTGGGCGGCATCCTCTCATCCTAAAGGACAGCTCCTCACGGCTTGTCACAGAACCCGACCCGAAGAGTAACAGTACAGACGGGCAACAGATGCTGACAAATACATTTAAAAAAAAAATTCCCACAGAAGAGAAGAAAAATCACTATTGGTAAAGAAAAAACAACATGTGGGCCAATGGCCCTTTCAGAGGTTACGTGGAAAATATGGTTGCATGGGTTCTGCAAAATGGTTTTGTGACCACATCACGCATGGCTTGAAGACTAGCTGAAGGAACAAAGGCTCCGAGCACTGCTGAGGCACACAGAAAGCAGCCCAGGCTAATAGCTCACTAACTCCCCACAGGAAGAGGAAGGAGGAAGCACTTCCTGCCCGGTGCATACTTTGGCGAATGTGATGTAGAAGTCCCTCTTGAGCGTGCTCCTCTCCATGGTGATGATCTGGGAGAGGCCACAGCCCAGTGACAGGGCCAGGCAAATTCTTAAGACGATCAGAAGGACCCCTGCTAAGCTGCGGTGAGAATGCGAGCTATGGTGACGCGTGTCTTCAAACTGCTCCCAAAGGAGCAAAATGCTCTGTAAATAGAAAAACAATTAGAGAAAAATACACCTATTTTCAATAAAATTTGTCTTCAGCCCTTCTGTAAGCATCTTTTGAATGCTAGAAAAACATTCCGGAGGAAAGCAAAGATTTATGGGACTGTAAAGGCTGTCAATCAATAGTGTGGTTCTTTTCCTGCTCTCCTACTCTTGAGAGGGATTTCTACCCAGTGATGCCCAGGGAAACAATAAACAAGCAGTGACTATTGCTACCACGAGCCAAAACCATCATCACTAAGAATAAACAGATGAAAAAGGCGAAGAGTGCAGTCTCTTCTAAGCCCACCTCCTCCCATCACAACCCTCCTCGCTGTCTCGAGGCTAACTTGCTTGGTTTTATGAGAGGCTTGGCCTCAAAAGTTTCATCAATGTCATGTCTCTGCCCACTGAGATCTGGCCGTATGGGCATGCCGAATTTAAGACCACTTTCAAATAGCTCCATCTTTTCGAACAGAGTGTGCCAAGTCCCAACTGTTGTCAAATGTCACTCTTTCTGGCAAGTTCCTAAAGTAAGGGAAGACATGTTTGTTTATTGTTTGGATTTTATTTTGCTATTACTGTGTGTGTGAAGGTGCATGTCTGTACCACACCATGTTTGTAGAGGTCAGATGACAACTTTGTGGGTTTGCCCATTGTTATGTGGGGACTCAGGACTGGACACAGGTTGTTGGGTCTCAGTCTGAAAGCACATCTGTGATATCTGGTAAAAACTCCTGGGCACTGTCACCCACCCTTACTTTTTTGTGACCTTACCTCTCAAAGCTGTGACAATAAAACAAACAAAACAAAACAAAACAAAACACAGCTTTCTGCTGTTCTATTTATTGCTCTGTCCTTACTAAACTCCAAGTACTTAAATTATTATAATCTTTTTACCATCAAATATGCTTTTGCATTTCCTTATGTAAGCTCAGCTTTCAAAACTGAGTCTTTAGTCACTTCCAAACACCACTGATAGATAAAATTCAATATTAAATCCAATTCTTTGGCAGGGCCTGGTGGCTCCTGCATTTAATCCCAGCACTAAGGAGGTGCCGGCCGAGCTCTCTGAATTTTAGACCAGCTTGCTCGACATAATGAGACCCATCTCAAAACAACAAAATCCAATTCCGTTGGCCTATGGGGCTGCCAGCAGCAACACTATCTACTCCAGTTCTCACCACCACAGCACTGTAGTGGAAGAGCTGCTGTGGTCACACAAAGGAGACGTCCTTTGGGATCTGAAACTTGCCATTGGGGAAGTTAGGGAAACAACTCACTCTTAGGCAGAGTGTCTTAGAGGTGCTAGTACCTCGTTCATATAGAAAGACATATGAATGTCTCTATGTTTAGTTAAGCATGTGAAGTTACCTAGAGTGACAGGAAAAGCATGGACTTTAAGAATGTAAACACACTGAAAATCTAACACACTCACTTTGTGTGTTAAATAAGTTTTCTTTTTTCTTCTTGGGCAGTTTTATACATGTATATAATGAAATCTAGTCTTCCCCCCCCTTCCCCTCCCCCTCCACTGAAACCCTTCTTCCCTACAAGCCCCACCCCATGCTTGTGTTTCTCTTTTGTCGGAGGTGGTCACCATTAACTAGGGCTGTTTGCACGGCTGGGAGGCTATTTACTGAAGCCTGCACACCACTGAATCAAGGGACAACCCCTCCTCCAGCAACCATTACCCAATCCCAGTGAGGACCGAGTCTACCCCTAAAACTCACAGTGGAAGAAAAAACTGGGTGTGGAAGCATGTGCCTGAGCTGCTATACACAGAGACAAGAACATAGAAACATAGTCACAGACCCGCCCCCACCTGCATGCTCATACACCCCCCACACTGTCCTCATCATAAACATGTGAACAGACACACACTCACACACTCACACTGTTACATAAACATGTGAACAGTCACACTCACACTAGCAACACACACAAACACTAGCACACACATACACACACACACATGTGCATAAACACTCACAATCTCTCACTCACACTCACACAAGCGCGCGCGCGCGCGCGCACACACACACACACACACACACACACACACACTCACACACACAGTTTTATTACTAAAATCACCATTCTTCCCTTACACTAAATTATACCTATCTGGTTTCTTAAACTACACTTCTAAACCTGACTTTTACAACAAAGAGGTATGATGATAGAACTGCCATTTCCTATAAGTTGGTTTTCCACATCTGAATTCTGTGTTTACACACACCTGTGCTAACGTGTGGTCAGTATATTAAAACCACACGTGTGTGTTTATCAGCTGATAGACTGTTGGTGTCATTATCGTTGTTTGGCTGTTGTTGAAGATGACGGTTATGTCTAACTCTCAGTGTCCAGGTCTAGAGCAGTGTCAATCTTATCAGTTGGCTATTTGTCAGTGACAATGGACTGCAATTATAATGAAGCGATTTTTAAAAACCTGGATTTTTAAGAGAGCTGTGATTTGAGAAATGAGTGTACGTGGCTTCTCTAAAAATTCATTTATTTTTAATTTATTTTATGTGTATGGGTTTTTTTGCCTGAAGAGATCAGAAGGCAGCATCTGGTCCCCTGGAACTGGAGTTGCAGAGGGCTGGGAGCCACCGTGTGGGGGCCGGGAACTGAACCTGGGTTCTCTGGAAGAGTAGCCAGTGCTCTTAACTGCTGAGACACCTCTCTAGCACCAAGAAATGTTTTTTTTTTTTTTTTTAAATATTTAAGGAAACAGAAAAAGTAGGAAATGCAATTTTTAGTAAGTCAAACCCTGCTCTCTAACACATGGGCACCAGGAGGTTAGTGAGATCATCTCATCTGAATTTCTTAGAATCCCAGTGTCCGTTGTGCAGTGAGGCACACTTGGTGTGCAGGGTCAGCTCTCACCTGGGTCACGACAATGACCACTGCGATGCCTGTGGACGCAGGGGTTGAGTCCCACTGGAGAGGTCTGCTTGGAGACTTCTTCATTCTGACAATTGTCCACCCCATGCACAGGCTCAGGAGCAGGTACAACATCTGAATCTGGGAGGCAATGTCAAAAACTGGAGGGGAACGAAAACCAAAGTCAACAAAGTTGCACAGCCCACAGCACCTGGCACATTTCACATTGGCGTGCGAATGCCCCTTTTCAAACCACAAAAGCAACCCAGGAAATTCAGGAAGAGATATTAATGTCTAATAGTTCTAAACATTAAATATTTGTTATAAAATTTGTACCTGGTTTTAAGAACAGTGAAATACTACCATTTAAAAATGTACATACATGGCTATATTATATCTGTATTTGTCCAACCTTAAAGCTATTTTTTTCTTTCTTCTCCTTAAAGCTCTTATTGCTATGTACAATTCTGACAAAAGAAACAAATCTTAAATATAATTTCTGGAATGTGGAAAATATTAGTATCCTTTTTAGGGTGCTATTGATGTTTGATGGATGAACTGTAATATGGAGTATTCTCTAAAAGTGTTAAGAAAGAGTAGGAGACAGAGTCCGGGAGGCAGATGAACTAGTGCCATGAACTAGTGCCATGTGCCACCAGGCGGCCAGCGCTTGCACTGCAGGAGAACGGCACTTTCCAGGCGGTCAGGAAAGCCACGGGATGCAGATGCACACCGCACAGCAGCAAACGAATACACAAAAGTCGACAAATGCTTCGGGGTCCACGCATACTCATCTTCCTAAGTAACAGTTGCTTGCTTACAGTGAAAGCCATTACTTTTTTTTATCACGGAGTTTGTGAATGGCTCGTGATCACAACATAGCACGCTACCCCCTACATAACAATACATGCTAGATGTGTTTTGACAGACTTCCTCCGGCTCTGTCGTCTGCGCTGAAACAGGCCACTTTACACACACTGTTGTGACACCCTGACTTCTGGACACGGCGTGGCACTGCCTTGACTTCCTGAGCTCTTGGCAGCTCTGTTTACCTACAGGAGAGCTCCACAAGATGGAGGACCACTGGCTTCCCGTCCTGGAGGAGGGTGAGGAGAGGCCCGCAGTGCCCCACCCTTTCCTGATGAAGCACAGACAATTCTGTTCTTGGTGTGCTTTCTGGGGAAAACAGATGTCTGTCTCCCCAGGAGACTTATGTATGTATGTGGATGGTTTCAGTGACTGCTGATAAAGAGCTGTTACTACACGTGAATGACACAGCCTGACAGATCAAGCACATTTCTCTTTCATCACATGTTTAAGTGTGATGTCAATTAATTTCATTAAACATTTCATAAATGCAGTCAGCTAACTAGATAAAAAAGATGGCTGAAGGGGTTCCTATGTAAGCTCCTAAGTAGCAAAAACAAATACCTGGGGAAATCCCCTTCATTTTCCAGCTCATTTCTTTATACACCAGGTTACAAAGATCGATAAAATACAATAACTAAATAGGAAAACCTATGCTCACTGTTGCCAAAAATAATAACCTGTTGCCTTTTATTTTATATATAAATAGATATATTCATATTTGTAAAAATGTAGATACATGTGAATTTTATTTATTTATAGATGAAATACTTAGATCATGTAAGAACTTTGCTTTCTTGAATTTAATCACTTAACTAATAATTCTTTTGTTGGAAGAATTACCAACACTTAGCAACATCAATTTGTTCCAGTTAGAACAGCTACTGCACAGAGCATGGAGGAATACATGACATGGGGTGCAATACTTAACTGGAGGACTTGGGAGATAGTGCCAGGATTTGGGGTTTGGAGGAGGCTCAGGCTACACAGTAAGCTCAAAGACAAAAAGTGAACCCCACTCTCAAATACCAAGGGATATAAATCAGTGGTAGAATGCTTGTGTCACAGGCAGAAAGTCTTAGAATTCCCAGGACGGAAGGGGAAAAGTCAAGTCAGGCGCCCACAATTTCACACAGCAGACAAACAGCCAATGACCCTCAATTTCAGGACAAGGTTTCTGCTAAGGTCTGTGAGCTGTGCTCCGTCTCTTCAGCTGTCAACTCCCTCAACTGCCTAAGTTATCTCTACAGTTCTGACCTGCCCTAGCAAATATGTTCAAAAGAAAAGCAAGGTCTAGACAGCATTCAGAAGGGACAGACCCTCGTGTTCATGTCCAAGGTGAATTGTACCCTTGGTTTCACAAGGTAACAAAAGTTCCCCAAGTTTCTGAATCAAAATAGGTGATGCAATCAGATGAGTGAGTTCTGAGAAGACAGGCGGCAATTGTCCAAAGACACCTTGCTAAAGAAAGGTGAGACTAAAGGGAGCTATGGGAAGAAAAGGAAAACATCGAGCGTGGTTCCATATTCAAAATCCTTTGCCGGCCAGAGCGTTCACTTCTGAGTATAAAGCATGGCATGACCTCATTTCTCTCAGAAGTCCTCTTTAAAATGTCATGATTACCAGACCTTTCCATTTTTTAAATTACTAAGAGTTCCTCTTATAAACAAAAGAACAAAGATATGAGGTCAGCTCAATTATAGGTGTGTATGTGGTCCTGGATCAGAAACAGAGTCAGTATAGGCGAACACGGAATGACGACAGGAAAATGAAGTCCTGAGTCTGAATCTGGGCTCTGCAGCTCCCTGCCTGATGACATCTGGAATGTGCAGCAGTGCAGCCTGTATCTGAGCACATTCTGCAGAATGGGGACAAGCAAAGCACGTCTGCTTTTTATGGAGGATGAACTGAGGAAGTCCATGTGGGCAACAAACAGTGAAGAACTAAGCTGGACACACTGCTTATTAGCAAGATCAAACAAGATCCAGGTACTAAATCTACAGGCTTGCTCTAGTTAAGCTGAGTTCTGACTACATTGTGAATAGGAAAACTACACCACAGCAAAAATAATTATTGAACACCATTGCCAGCATCACCATCATCACTTTACAGGGCTGGAGATCAAACCCAGGGCCTCCTTCAATGCTAGGCAAGTACTAGCTGAAAACAAAGTTTTTAGGGTCTCGGTCTCTGTCTCTCTGTCACTGTCTCTCCATCTCTCTCTGTGTCTCTCTCCCTCCCCCTCTCAGAATATGGCAAATTTATCTTTGAGAAAGTACTCGGACAGACCCTCACCTTCGGCCAGACTTCCCATAAGAGGTACCCCTATTCCATCCTTGGAGTACCTGAGGAAGTGAAGAGCAGAGCACGATTATAAATCACAAGTGTGGAAAAGGGCTCATAAGCAAAGCAAGCATCATTTCTGTGGACGAGTTAATTAGGATGAGTTAATGATGAACACATGGTTGATTACCTGGAGAAATGAATGTAATTAGCTAGGGCTGAGGCAGCTTGTAGCAGCAGTGCAGTTGTCAGGACCTTCAAGACCATGTGCATGGGACCTCCCTTCCTGAGAGCCTGCCACAGCGCCTGAGCATAAACGCAGGCCACCACAAAGTACACCAGGACTAGGAGGAAGAAGAACTCATGCAACCCTGTGAAGAGAAGAGAGGGGTTTGCTTCAGTAACACAGGACAGTGTTGGGGTGCCTTGCACACCTTCTCAAGTTGCCTCGAGGGCGTGCCTTTTGCATTCAGTCTTGCAAGGAAGAAAGGTGGGTATTATTAGCTTTTCCCCATGGACCAGGTTTAACTATAAGATGGCAACTTAAACTAGTTAAAGTCAATCTGTGGAACCACAGAGTCACTCCCTGAAAATCAGAACTCTGCTTTGTCTGAAAGCAGCCAGGCCAGTGGTGACTTCAGAGTTCAGTTACTTTGTAAGCTCAAAGTGCACATCTTTTCTGAGAACTTTAGAACACTTACTGTCACCAGGAGCTGAACAGACCTTGACTGTGCTTTTTCAAGTATGGTTCCCAATCTGGCAACATCACCAGAGACTTGTGATGCAAATTCTTGGGTACCAATTCTGATCCACCGAACCAGAAAGTGGAGGCTGAAGCCAAGCAGTCTGGTTTGGGAAGCCCTGTGGTGATTCTGATAACAACACATATGAATCACAGTTTGGGGATGTTCTATTACCTTGAGTTTTCATTTGGGCAAAGCTTTAAGATCTACATCCAGAGCCCTCTTCTCTGGTACTTTCTGTAGCTACTGCCAAAGAGGAAATCCTCTGGCAATCAGGGGACTCCATGTCAATATGAAGGAGAACTATGACAAACAAGTGACCACCATTCCAAGCGGTGATGAATCATATTGTCTCCTCAGAATTCAAATTACAAAACATGGAAAGTTGGCCATCAAAGCTGAAGTTGAAAGGAGCTAATTGCTGTATGAGGCCACAGTCAAACCAGCAACTACAATGTCAAAGTTCTGAGTAAGCAGAAACTATGAGCCAAGGAGACTAGCAAAGTTAAGAACCAAGTAATTGTGCCACTCATGATGTAACTCCTGCCACTGGTCTGCTGTAGTGTTCATGTGAACTCACAATAAACAGCATGTTTTCCCTATACTTGGAATTATTGGAGTTTTTACTTGAGAAATTTCACACACAAAAAAATCTAATAAATTTCAAGTTATAAGACTGGTAGTTTCATCTTTTGAATTTAAAGGATTCATTTACAGTCTTTCTTTTCCATCCAAGAGGGACTGGTCCCAGGAATTCCTCAGACATCAAAACACATAGATGCTCATCTCTTAAATGAAATGGATGGTAGTTATGTATAAAAACCAATGCACATCCTGCTATACACTTTAAATCACCTATAGGTTACCCTCAAAACCTAATTATTATACTGTATTGTTTAGGGAATATTGAAAAGGACCAAGAGGGCATGCTTTCAGCATAGACAACTTCTCACGTAATACTGTTCATCTGTGGCTGTCTGCAAACATGGATGAGGACTCTGCTGACATGGAGGGTCAGCTATACTCAGTTAAACTCACAGTGGTTCCTAGGAGCAGGCGTTGACATTCTACCTGACACCAAGGTACAACACTGGCTGCACACAGAGAGCGCTCCTGTGGATAGACCTGCGTCTGCTCTCCTGAGTCTGCGGATGGACCTGCGTCTGCTCTCCTGAGTCTGCGGCTGGACTTTCATCTGCTCTCCTGAGTCTGCGGCTGGACTTTCATCTGCTCTCCTGAGTCTGCGGCTGGACTTTCATCTGCTCTCCTGAGTCTGTGGATAGACCTGCGTTTGCTCTCCTGAGTCTGTGGATGGACCTGCGTCTGCTCTCCTGAGTCTGTGGATGGACCTGCGTCTGCTCTCCTGAGTCTGCGGATGGACTTTCATCTGCTCTCCTGAGTCTGCGGATAGACTTTCATCTGCTCTCCTGAGTCTGCGGATGGACTTGCGTCTGCTCTCCTGAGTCTGCGGATGGACTTGCGTCTGCTCTCCTGAGTCTGTGGATGGACCTGCGTCTGCTCTCCTGAGTCTGCGGATGGACCTGCGTCTGCTCTCCTGAGTCTGCGGATGGACCTGCGTCTGACCCATCCACTGAGAAACCTGAGCTGGCTCTATGGCTCTAGCTTCCCATTTGAGTTAAATGCCAATTAAAGAAGAAAAAAGAAACTACTTTCATTATTAGAAACACACTTTGGAAAAGCAAACCAGGAGACGTGTACACCCCAGTAAAAACAGCACACAAATAACTCAAACCCCATCATTTTGAAGGCATCAGCAAGAGAAGCAAAAGGAGCAAGAAGTTCTTCTACCACTGGGTGTCTCTCCTGTTCTACTACACAGCGATGAGCTCATGGTTCCGGGGCAGAGAAGCTGGGCTAAGAGAACTATGGGCTGCTAGGAGGGAGAAACCTCCTAGTTCCTATGCTCCCCTCATAGAAAGAGACTTAACTGTAGACAATGGCAATCCTTAGATTATTATAGGGCTGAATCAAGGCAGAAAACACAGGTGCTACTAATACATTAAAAGCTATGGGCCAAAACCATTCCTACACTAGCCCAGGTTTGGATCTAAGTTTTTAATTTTTCCTTCCTCGTACTAAAGAAGTTAGACAAAGCACATGAAGCGTCTGTTTAAAGTTTTACCTATTTGTAATGTTTTGTAAAGCACCCGTCACAGGACCAGGTTTCAGGCCTCACTCTGTAACAGATCCAACATGACAAGAAAATCATGACTATTTACTGAGAAATCAAAATAACTTAAAGACAATGGACTTTATTCAGTGGTAAATATATCTCCCAGAAAATGCTAGGATTATATAGGGAGAACAAAGATATTTGATTGGATGAATATATTAAATAAACTAAACACAGATATTGACTCAAATTTTGTTAACGAAGTCTTTGGTAAGTGAGTTTTACCTTGATCCTGCCCATTAACACACTTTAAAGATAATGAAGGCTCTCCACTCTGGGTTTCATTATTGTTTTTCCTTTTAAGTAGATCAGCTCTAAGACGTGCTCTGTTTTCTCTTTAGCTACCAATTTCACTTTTGTTTTGCCTCTAGCAGTCGCAAGTCAGAAGAAAGCAATTTGGGTTGTTCACATTGGAATTAAAATCTAATTTTAAAACAGGTGGGTAACTAAGTCTTAAAAGTCAGTGCACACTGAAGACAACTCTCAGATGAACACATAGCAGATGATGACTGCATACAAGGAAATGTGTGTATCATAAAGCAAGCCCTAGAGAAGCCTTGGTGAGACTGAGTGGGGGAAGACTTAGAGGACAGCACCAGTAGCCATAGCCCCATCTGAGCAACTCCACATCAAGAAAGGGTAGAGGGGGGAGCAGTGGACAGTTCCTGTCCAGCCTGCTTCCTGCCCTGGGGCCCAGCAATTCCCACCCTCAAGTGTCCCAACAACAATCAAGATTCCAAAACCACCCAGGGCTTCCAACATTGAAACTGATGTTGCTGATAAAACATAGATGTGTGAACCTTTTTCTTTATTTCTGTTCCTTTTTTTTTTTTTTTAATACCTTTTAGGGTTTTTTGAGACAGGATTTCACTGTGTAGCCCTGGCTATACTGGAACTCAGTCTGTAGCCCAGGGTGGCCTGGAACTCAAAAAGATCCTCCTCTGCTCCCAAGTGCTGGATTAAAGGTGTGTGCCACCACGCCTAACCTTTTCTCGAGATATTTAGTATCTGTACTACCTATATCACCTGCATTGAGCCCAACAGTTGGAACACTATTAGAGCTAAGTGGGTGTCCACTTACTTTTAGAACATGGAGGGGAAAGGGGGAAACAGAAAAGCATAAATGTGTCTGCTGAAATCTAGAGACTACAGCAAAGCCTATAATGTTATCTCAGTAAAGACCAGCTGTTTGCTTTAGGCAGAACGCTCTCAAATGTCTAGGTACTTCAAACGAGAGCAGAAGACATAGTTAATAATTCTAATCTTTTGATTTTTTATTTGTTTTGATAATTTCATGAGTTATATCATATTTCATATATTTATATCATTTATACCCCTCCCTTCTAATTCTTCCCACTTGCCCCCCTCTCAAATTCATGATTAATTGTTTAAAGAAGCTATTTCACTTTTTTCTACCTGAAAAGCCTTATATTCTTACTTAGTAGTTTGTTTAGTGGCATCAAATTTGCCTTAGTTGGTTTTGTAAAATTAGATTTAACTGCAAATCAGGGATTAACCAAAGTCTAGACTTAGAATGCATTCACTGGACCAAAGGAAAGGAAACAGGTTGTAAAAGTAAAAGAGAATACCATGCAACATTAATTGTATGTTGTTTGTAGTAGGTTACTTAATTTAAATCTTTCAACTGTGGGGTCAATTCTCAATATAAAAAGCAGAAAATCAGATTTTCTTACCCAGAGTATATAATTAGACAAACTAACAGATTTCTAAATGAACTGGAGCCTATGGCCTAGAAAAGAATTCTATACCAGGTTTCCACAGTAGGAAGGACCCTGTAACATAAAACCAACATATCACCCACAAGATGTGGAGTACAGTTTTCTACAGCAGTGATTTTACACTTTAGATAACTTCAGACCTCTGATTCAATCTGATTCAATGCCTGGCTTATAACCCAAAACAAGTCTGAGTCTTGGGAGAAGTGAATTTATTTTTTATTTTATCCCCCTGCCTCCCAGACATGGTCTTACTGTATAACTCTGGCTGTCCAGGAACTCATTAAGTAGACCAGGCCTGTCTTGAACTCTCAGAGATCTGCCTGCCTTTGCCTCACAATATTTTATTTTTTGAAAAATAACAATAATAATATAGCTTCTCTAGATTTATAAATCTTTTCTCTATAGTGATGGGTTTAAAACCATCAATTTAAACTTCAATACAGACTTACTCACAAGGGCTCTTATACATTTTAATCAACAAAATGATGTAAACTTTCAGAAAGTAAGCCAACCACAGACTGGTTTTCAATAATCCAAGGTACATCTGGGTTTAAAGTTGTCAAAAGAACCCAAGGCATTTCTGAGCTCTTTTGACTGTTAAATAATCAGTCCTTGCAGGTGGTTCTGCACAGAATCTCCTAACTAATCAAATATTGTCAGGGCATGACCTATTTCCCATTTTAGAATAAGCTTTTCAATACTAAATCAGTAACAAAAGCCAGGAAGCCGAGTACTGACAGATGGATTGGAGTTATTTGTGTGAATTCTAAAGAAAGCTAGCAGAAACCCTGGATACCAGGAAACCTCTAGAGGTGTGAGCAAGTTCAGGGAAAGTCAGGACAAGGATGACTCACATTTCGAGGCCCCAGCACAGCAAATGGGTTACTTTATGCTGTGGGGTTGAAGTTCAGATGACAACTTAGGGAGGAGAACAAAAGACAAAACAAAACAAAACAAAAGAACTAAAATAGGAGCCAGGACAAGGAAGGCAACATTTATCAAGATGCAGAGAGCTGCAGGTCTCAGATCTGCAGGCAGCAAGGGGAAGACCCGTGGCCTGGCAGAGCGCTACTTTCTTGTAATGGAATCTTCTTTTGTCACACCATGAGGGCCATTAGTCCAAAGCTCTGCCCAATGCTACCCATTGGCCTGGGTTTTATTGATGGCATCTTACAGTATTGAAAACAGCCACTGGCATCACTTGCAAGGATAAAACACTGCAGACTGACTTCCAGTAATGGTCTACAGCCTAAGGTGTCATTAGCCGAACACAGCCTAAGCCAGTACTCTGTACTCACAAACATCTTGATTATGTTTTGAAACTATTCTAAGACATTTGGTGCCGCCACTATCATTCTAAATGTTTTCACAGTCAAAGGGTACTCTCCTACACATGCTTTGATTTGTTTCTCTAATGTTGGCAAATTTATTCACTAGACTTAATTAAATCTAACATGGCCTTACTCTTGTTCAACTCAATTGCTTTATGGACAGGCTCCAACGGCATTTTCTTTATTGACTTCTCCAAATGGCCAGTAAGTAACTCGTGGAGGAGTGAACCCTAAACCCTGTCCCTTGACAGAAGGCCCGATTGATGCTTACTCCAGCACATTAACTAATAACCTGTCATACTTAGAGCACTTTTATCATCTCTATGTGGCTAGGATCTCACTTCAGTAAGGCAAGGCACAGTGACCTAAAATTCTAATGAAGACTTGTGGGAATAACTCTAAATCAAGAAAACACAGAACACTTAACCATTACCATGTATGTATGAGCCCAGAAAAGCAAGGTCCCAGTATGTTCAAAACTAATGGGAGGGAAATTTCTACAAAGTAGCTTACTTTATATCTCAGTGTAGATTGCTCAGTTCATCATCATTTTTATTTATAAAAACAATCCCAAGATATTCTAAAACTGAGATTTAAAATGTATAAAGGAAACAAAAAATTATACAATTCTATTACCTGTATATACAACCTACCTGTTAATATTTTATACTTTATTTTCTGACTTTAACACACTTGAAGTCAAGTTATATAACATTTAGCCTTCTGCCTTTTAAAGTTCAGCTGCTTTTCATTTTAAATATTCTAGGAAGGTAAAATGAAGATCCCCCCTGTACAAATCTCTTTTTGCATTTAGGATGTACTTAAACCCACACCTTACCTGATTCCCCAGCGCTAAAATGATCAAATGGGTTTCCTTCAGCATCTGGGTTTAGTAACACCATTTCAAATGGGATATCTTCCCCCTGGGGACTCTCCACGTCCTCTCTGCAGGTGTATTTGTCTGCATAGAACACATGCCATGTTTGGGGAGCCGGAATCTGGGACACTGTCAGGTTGTGTTCGGTCTGGTTCATTGTCACTTAGAGAGAGAAAACAGCACCTTTCAAAGCAGTGGTCTAAATGCTTTAGTAATAGAATTAATTTGAGTTCAAAATCTTTTTTTTTTTTTTTGCCTCAAAAATTCAAGCCATGGTATAGTATTAGAATAAAGGATAGAGACTAAAGCAGACTAAATTTATCAATTTAAGCAATGAAATCACTATAAAAGTATCAATACATATCACAAAAGAAACAGTTTCACTGAAAAAAAAAATATATGGTACAAGTGTTCTGCCTGCATGTATGTCTGCATGCCAGAAGAGAGCATCAGATCCTATTATAGATGGTTGTGAGCCAACATGTGGGTGCTGGGAATTGAACTCAGAACCTCTGGAAGATCAGCCAGTGCTCTTAACCTCTGAGCTATCTCTCTTACCTTGAAACTGGATTTTCAATAAATGTTTACAAAGTTTTCAGTGGGTTAGTAATATTTAAAAATTATATAATATATACCAAATAATCATGTTAACCATACCACACCATGCAGCAGCTGCAACCACAGTTTTGGAAGTAACTTCCTTAATTTAAATTTAAAATGGAATTTTTCACTAGGAAAATGCTTATATCCAAAAATTATACTTGTTTAAAAAAATGTTTCTTCTAATTGGTTTTTCTTTCCAAAACATACTATTAGTAGTAAAAAAATGACAGCAATACTGGGTCAGATCTGCATGTGTTAGTAAGATGGGACAAACCCACCAATGCTGGGACAGGGGTTTGTACTGGAACCTGGCTTCAGTATTGAGCTGGACAGTTAGTTCTATGCCAACTTCACACAAATTAATTATCTCAAAGGAAGGAAACTCAGCTGAGAAAATACCTCCATAAGATCTGGCTGCAAGACATTTTCATAATTAATGATTGATGGAGGAGGACCTAGCCCATGGTGTGTGGTGCTATCCTTGAGTTGGTGGTCCTGAGTTCTGTAAGAAAGCAGGCTGAGCAAGTCATGAGCACTAATCCAGTAACCTGCACTCTTCAGAGTCTCTGCATCAACTTCTAACTCCAGGCTCCTGCCCTGTTTGAGTTCCTGTCCTGACTTTCCTCAATGATACACTGTGATATGAAAACATAAACTAAGACAAGTATGATACCTGAATTTCTGTGTGTACACAGTAAATAACTGATGCAAAGAATAAGTTCTGTGAATCTTCTAGTATGGTATGTGTTCGCAGTGTAGGAATAAATGTTAACTCTGCCAGCCTCACTCCAGCTTCAGTGAGACCTTTCTCAAGTCAGTTAAGAGGGAAACTGACAGCAGGGAACCAGACATCCTTCTCTAGCCTGAGTGCACGCACACATCACACACACACACACACACACACACACACACACACACACACAGAGTCTCACACGTGCTCACAATTAATTCCAGTGCTTGGGAGGCAAAGACAGGTGGATCTCTAACTTGAGGTCAGCCTGGTTTACAGAGTGAGTTCCACGGCAGCTACACAGAGAAACTTTGTCTCTACTCCCCCCACCCCATATACAGTTTCTGAAAAACTGTGGCTAACATGTTAGTTTGTGTCAATACTCAAAGGCTCCTACTAAGAATTTAATATGACATCCATATATGGCTCAAATGAGGCTGCTCAAATGTGGGCTTTTCCTTACAAAACAAGGCTCTACTGTGCTGCTGTGTGTCTTAGAATTTAGACTTTGTCTCACGATGACATGACACAAAACTGTGACATTGTATTTCCACTGTGGGACAGCTTTTGATGCTTCTCTTTAAATTATACAGACTTACATAAACAGAAGCACAGCACTGCTTCCAAAAGTGAAGCTGGATTTGGTTTCTGTCTCGCTGTCTTTTTGCAGCAAGCCTCTTGACAATACTGTTATTGTTTTTGAGACAAAAGACTACAACACAGCATGCATGTTCTATGAGGGTGTAATTAGTATCTCAAATATTAACAAAATGTGAATCACTGAAGTAGTGTTGAATGGCTAATTATCCAATCATTATAAAAAGAAAGGAATACTGTTAACCAGAATGCATAGTAAAATACTAATGCCTAACATGCTTTTTAAAGTACACCAAACACACAAAAGGGATCATGTGTGTGAGATATATAAGATGCAAATTATTCTCTGTGTAATACTGTACTTAACTACTTAATCTGGGCAGTTCACTTACCTTTCACCAATAAGACCCAATCCCTATACCCCTCCCCCAACACACACATGAGAAAAATCTTTAATGTTGGGGATGGAGAGACGGCTCAGTGGCTAAGAACACTGTTGCTCCTGTAGAGGGCCTGGGCTGTTTCCAGCACCCACACAGTGCTCACAACCACCCTTAGCCCAGTTCCAGTGTATCTGTTAGCAACTCTCAGAACAGATATTTCAGATTGATCCTCACTTTCCGTGTGTGCCAGCAGCAAGGCTTTACATAAGGGCAGGGCACAAACAGCGAGCTTACTACAGTGGCAATTTTGTAGAAATCAGATTTCTATTCTGAAAATGTACTCATTCCAAGGGATTATTATTAAGTATGTGCCACTACTACAGGGGCATGAAAGAATGAATATGCTTTTTTTCACTGAAGCCTCCTGAGTAGCAATACATTATAAATATGACCATTAATAATCCAAAAGATTGAAAAGTGGAGGGAGAAGGGAACTGGGATTGTCATGTAATTCAATCTTGTTTGTAATTCAAATAAAAAAATTAAAAAAAATAATCCAAAAGATTAAAACAGATTTTAAGGCTAAGATTTTGTTGAAAAAAAAACTGGTGAAATCAATAAAACATACATATATGAAATATATATACACCAGCTGGTTTGTTGACTCACACAAGCCAGGATCATCTTGAAAGAGGGAGCGTAGGTTAAGAAATCACCTCCATCAGTCAGGGCTGGGGGGGGGGGCAAGTCTGTGGGGCAGTTTCTTAATTGAAGGTTGAGGAGAAAAGACCCAGCCCACTGTGGATAGTGTCACCATCCCACTGTGGATAGTGTCACCATCCCATGAGCATGTGATACTGGGCTGCAAAAGAAAGCAGACTGAGCAAACCATGGGGAACAAGTCCATCAGCAGTGTTCCTCCCTCCATGGTCTCTGCTTCAGTTCCGGCCCGGCTTGAATTCTGCCTTGGCTTCTCTTGATGACTGACTATTATCTGTATGCTGAAATAAACCCTTTCCTCCCCAAGTAACTTCTGGTCATGGAGTTAGTTACAACTGACACACAAATTAGGACATGATGGTATATACAAAATACATAGGTTAAAAAAATATAAAAACTATGTAACATACAAGCATATACCTTTTTAAGTACTTTATCTTAGGCTCCCAAATTTAACAAAATGGTATTCATTCCTCTAAAATTGTTATTTTCTGTTTTCTTTCTTTTGTTCAAATTGATGTGTACGTATGTTAGGTGAGCCCAGATGCCAGAAGGCGGCATCAGATTCCCTGGAGTGAGAGTTACAGGGAGTTATGTATGGTGCTGCCAGATGTGGGTGTTGAAATTGAACTCAGGCTCTCTGCAAGAGCAGCAAGTGCTTTTAACCACTGAACCGTCTCTCCAGACCCTCTGTTACCTTTCATTTCATAATTCCGAAAAATACTCCTGTCTTTGGAAGAACAGGTAAAGGGAAAAAGACGCACAACAACAAAAAAGGCAAAGGATTCCATCAGGTTACAGTACTGTATCTATCTCCCTGCTAAAAAGTAGTCATTTCAAGCCAGACAGAGGTGGCAAAGAACTCAGGAGGCAGAAGCAGCAGACTTCTGAGTTCCAGGCCAGCCTGGTCTACACAGTGAGTTCCAAGACAGCCAGGGCTGCACAGAGAAAACCCAAAAACGTAGTGATTCCAGCTGTAACATTTCAGAGTGGGTAGGAACCTAAACGAGGTCCAATGTGCTTGTTATATGGACAGGTTTTCACAAGTTGCTTGCAGTGACTTCCAGGTTAGTGGGTTTGCACTCTGACTGTGTAGGAAATGGCGTTTCTGTAAATGGCTATCGGATAGGGTACAGTATAGACCATGTGATGGGGAATGTCCTTCTGTGTATATGTTTATCTTATTGGTTGATAAAGTACTGTTGGTCAATAGGAAAGCAAGTGGGACTAGGATTCAAAGGAGATTCTGGGAAATGTAGTAAAGTCTGTAATCCAGGCAGGAAGTGATACAGCAGGCAGACTCAGAATATAAGCAGGAAATCACTCTCTTGCTCTTCCTCTTCCACCTGCTCTCTCTGCTCTGGAGCTGCCATGTGATCCCAGCAAGAGAAGACACCTGCTGCTGGCATCTCCGTGAGATAAGTCTTTAGATTAATAGTTATGGTTGATAATTAAGACTGAGCTAGCATATAAGAAATCCTAGTCAATTGGCCAGCAGTATTTGTAAACTAATATAAATCTGTGTTATTTGGGGCCCTAACTTGGTGGGCGGAACTCAGGCGGCGTGGTGGAAAGTGCCTGCATGGCGGCAGGGCTAGGGCGGGATGGAGTAAAGACTTACATTACAACCATGTGGTGTAAGAAAACCAAGTGACAATCCTAAAGCCCAAGGCTTTAAATAACTGACAAGAAAAAGCCAGATTAAAACAAAAGAAAAATCAACTGGCCAGCTACCACTCTTGCTAGCCAAGCATGAGGCTGGGGGCTGCGCATCCTCCAGGCACTTACCACACACACATTTCACTAAGCACCAGGTCTCAAAGACTGTCTGTCGTTCCACAGTGTACCACATAAACAAAATTCACTGCACTACTGCAACTGAAATTTCATGGAACCTTGTTTGAGAACCATTAATTTTAATTACGTGTGTGTGTGTGTGTGTGTGTGTGTGTGTGTGTGTGTGTGTGTGTGTGTGAGAGAGAGAGAGAGAGAGAGAGAGAGAGAGAGAGAGAGAGAGAGAGGTGTGTGTGTGTGAGAGAGAGAGAGAGAAAGTGTGGGTTTCTGTAAATGAGGGAGTTGTCTAAAGAGAGAGAGAGAGAGAGAGAGGAGAAGAGAAGAGAAGAGAAAGTGTGGGTTTCTGTAAATGAGGGAGTTGTCTAAAGAGACCAGAAGACGGTGTCAGAGGCGCTGGAGATAGATTTACAGGAGGTTGTGAGTCACCTGACCAGTGTGCTGAGAACAGAACACGGTCCTAGGCAAGAGCAGAAAGCACTCAACACCTGAGCCATCTCTCTAGACCTGACTGACTATGTATTTACATTGACCTGACACATTCCTGTCACCATTGCCCCCGAGGACTGAGAAGACATTTGTGGTGTGGTTACTGACGCATCAGCAATGCCTGGCATTGTGCATGCAACCACACAATTGCTCAGTGAAGGGACAAATGGACAGACGCGTGGTTTATGACACTGCTGTCATTGACAGAATTTTGAAAAACTAAGAGAAGTGGGAATCGTGCGTGCTGTGGAGAGAGAGCATCAGAAAAGGGAGAAGCCTGTGCAAAGGCCCTGGAGAGTATTACCTGAGCACAGACAATAAAATGAGGGGGTGTGAAGCTGTGTGGCGGAGACCCTCGGGTTCTGCTCATCAAGCTGGGAGCCTGTGGGCATCAGAAGAGCAGGGCAACACTCAAATAGTTTAATGGTGTGGTGGCAAAACAAAGACAATGCGATCAAAGGTGTTGTGTAGAAAGATCACTGGTGACCAGGCAGGTAGGTGGCACTCCCCTTCAACCTTAGCATTCTGGAGGCAGAGGCAGGCGGACCACTGTGAGTTCAAGGACAGCCTGATCTACAGAGTGAGTTCCAAGCCAGAGAGCAGATGTTCAGAAGGGAGTTAGAAGCAAACCCCCACGAGTGAAGTGAGGAGGTGAGGAGGCCGCTTCTGGAAACAAGGTGCACTTGGGAGTAGGATGGGGGCTTTGGATGGGAAGCTCAGGTTGAACATTCGGGGAACTGAAGAGCAAAGGAGGAGGACTTCCACACACACGGGAAATGCAGAGATGAGCAAACGCGCCCGAAAGGAAAGCTGATAGTGACTGTACTAATTTCCACTTAAGTTCAGAAATCCAGGGTTGGCATAAATAACTGTAGTACCCTCCATATTTGAATGTGAGCATTCAGCTCTTTGAATACTACAGATGTCAGCTAACAATCTAGGAAGTAAACATCCACGGTGGACAATGGTGGCCTGGGAACTGCTTTCTCCCCTGCTCTCACTGCTCAGGCATCCAGACAGCTGAGTGGATATTTAGAACGGGACGTCCACCTGGCTCTCGCCGCTCAGGCATCCAGACAGCTGAGTGGATATTTAGAACGGGACGTCCACCTGGCTCAGTTCAGTTGAGGGTGATGCTCAGGAACAAAGAGGAAAGGGGGAGGGGATGGCTGCTCTCTTTCTCATGAGCACTGCAGTGGCTGCAATGAGAACGCTTGGTGTCCGGCTGATGGAACAGTTTGGGAAGGATTACGTTCTCAAGGCTTTAGAAGGCTCGCACCATCCCAGTATGATCTCTGCCTGCAGCTTGTGGATCAAGATGTGAGCGCCTGGCTACTGCCCCAGCTTCCTGATGCCACTCCCGCCTGCCACCAGCGTTTCTAACCCTCTGAAACCATAAACTCAATTGAACTCTTATCACAGCAATAGAAAAGAAACTAAAACAGATTCTTTAATCATGTCCCCTAGAACCAATTAATCTTGGGGGTAGAATGACATATGTGATTCATTCCTAAATTCTAAAAGTTTCCCCGCCCTCTGTCTCTCTCGCATCCTAATCATGAGACCCTGCTGTTCCACCATCATACAACTAAGTCTCAATGGCACGCTATCAAACAGCATCACTTGGGCTGAGTCATATGAAGTTAACATGTTTAATGTTTAGTGTGCAGGTGGCAGGTAATACCTAGTCAATGATACTGCATACGACAACCAGATATCTGGCATACTAGCATGAACTACATAAACTGTAGAGTATAAGCCAAGACACCTTTATCAATTATTGGACATTGAAAAACTTCTTGAATGATAAAAGGAGAAATAAGCATTCTATCTTTTGAACAAAGAAATGGTTAGCTTTTGAAAAATGCCGCTGAAAACATAACCAAAATATCATCAGTTAAATGTATGTAGTCGCAAATATACATCTTGGTATATACATATTTGTACCATGTTATACTATGCTTCAACATTATGGGGAGGGGAACCCACATCTAATAGTCAAACAAAAATACCATATACTCACTTGTCAACTGAGCTCTGGATAACCTCTCACTACAGCTATACCCAGGACTGCTCTCCTGAAGCTTCAGCCATTCCTGGGCTTGGAACAGGTAGAGTTTAGCTTCTTTGCCAACAGCCATTGCTATGTTGTTGATTCTGACACACAGAAGAGCATGGTCACCTTGACATTAAAACAAAAATTGTCAACTAGTTTGGTCTTATAGAGAACTAAGACAGTATCACTATGGGAATTTTACCTTATTAAATCTCATTTATGTAAATTAATCACAACATAATGAACATCTCATTCAGGTGTAAGAGTTTACCCAACATGGAAGTGTCAAGTGGTTACATTGTAAGAGTATACCCAATAGGAAAGTATCTGTGTAACAGGAATGGTAAGTGGTAACATTGTAAGAGTTTATCCAACAGGAGAGTAACTGTAACCGCAATTGTAGGTGGTAACCTTTCACTGAATGAAGAACCTGATCTGGGACACAAGGACATTCATTTTAGAATTTCTGTTTCCCTTTACTATCCACTTCATTCATCTTATACATTTGTTCATAATCTATAGACTTCTTGCTGAAGTATCTTTTTAACATAAATACATAATACACACACGTGTGTTTATGTATATATATTGGGGGGGGTTGTTGAGAGACAGGGTTTCTCTGTGTAGCCCTGACTGTCCTAGAACTCACTCTGTAGACCAGGCTGGCCTCAAACTCACAAAGGTCTGCCTGCCTCTGCCTCCCAAGTGCTGGGATTAAAGGTGTGTGCCACCACACCCAGCCCCTAATTATATGGTAATGTGAAAATAAAAGACAGGTAATAAGTTTAAATATACATGTGTGGGGTACCAATTTTACACCCAAAACACATTTTTTTATATTTATGATATTTACAAAAGCATTTTAAGAACAATGTATTGGATAAATAATAGAAAAGGAGCCTGGGTATACAAGGAACTAATTAAGACCCATTTTAGGGGCTGAAGAGATGGCTCAGTGGTTAAGAGCATTTGCTGCTCTTGCAGAAGACATAGGTCTGATTCCCAGCACCCACGTGGCATCTGAAATTCCAATTATAGGGGATCTAATTCGCTGTTGCCTCCAAGGGCACCTGCATGAAAGTGACATGCATAAACCTATGAAGGAATGCACATGTAAACAAAAACAATTTAAAAATTAGTCTATAAATATAAAAAAGTAGTTTCCTGTAGAGTACAGGAAAGAGAGAAGCAGTAGACTTCTTAAAATTTTACAATTTTCTCTTCTTTTGGTTCCTAAGTTCTATAAGTTAAAATGTACAGTGTACATAAAGAATAAGTCTTTGTGACATAAGTTGGTATGCTATATCAAGTTTTACAAAGTGACTCTAAAGTATTGCTAACACTTTAAATGGTCGTTAAGCTACAGTAGCTCAGCACAGCTTTATTGCATTAAATTGCAACTGACCAAAGCCTGGCAAGAACTATGTATAAGAGAATTGTGTGTTCGTATAAAAGAGAGAAACTAGATTCACTTCACGGTTCTCCTCTGTGTTCACAAGGTAGTCATGATCAGGGTTATGTGTATCTCTGTGGGGCGTGAACAGCACAAATCACAGCGTCCATAGATTGATTTACCAGCACTATCCAGATCACAGATGAGACAGCACTGTCAGTTCTCAAAGGACTGCTACAAGGAGGTTGAGAGACTGAAAATATGACCAAAAACACAACAAAATGGTTTACTGGGGGGGGGGGTCTCTTCTTCCTTCATCCACGTGTATTCAGATTTTGGAAAATTGGCATGTTTTTCTGATATTGTAAAACCTTCGATTCCTGTGCTTTTAAAGCATCCTTTTACACCATCAATTCTGCAAGTTTCCAGGACTTGACATTCTTTCCCACAGCAACGTAGCTTCTTCTCATTTCTGTTATTTTCTCCTAAGAGGCCTAAGTGGGCAGGCACACTGATGTCCACAGCCGTATCTCTAATGCAACTCCATCATATAAAAGCTGAGCTTCACTAGGGGAATTACTCACTGGGAATGCAGTAATGTCAAAGTGCCAAGAAAACACTGAAACTAAGAGGGCAAATAAATTGGGGCGAAACTAATAGAATGAATCGCAAATTTACCAACCAGCAGAGTTACTGATTTTCCTGGGGGATACCAGGAAGAAAGAATGAAATGCAGCCCTTCCAGACAGGCCGGAGTTATCAATCAGGAAAACTTTCTAAACACTTAAAACGCATTTCCACCAACTGAACTTTAGGCACATAGGAAATCTGTTGCACGGTAGCGCGGTAACCAAACTGCCGAGGCAATGACACATTCCAAATGCGCCCCAAGTAGGTTTCCTGCAACGGGTGTTACAGACGACAGGAAGGCTAGGTTCCTGCGCTGACATTCACTCACAACCGCAGGGCCCAAGTGCACACAAGGAGGCCAAGTGCGGAGTCGGGGGACAGCTCCAGGAGGATGCAGCAGGGCGGTCCTGCTTGCACCGGGAGCGTCGGGGAAACGGAAACCGCTGTCAGGTGCATCAGGCTGCGGCCTGGTGAAGGCGCAAGGGCCGCGGCGGGGGACGCGGGGCTCCAGGTGAGGCCGGGAAGACGTGGCGGGAGGGAGGCGCCGCGGCCGCCGCCTACCGACCCGGGGCCTGTGGGAGGCCGCGCGCCTCCATCCCTCGGCCCGCCCCGGACCTACCGTGGAACTCGAAGTGGCCGATGCTCTGGCCCTGGGCGTCCCGGGCCGCGGCGCTGCTGAAGCTGCCCCGCAGGGTCTTGCCCTGGCCGCCCTGCGGCCACCAGCAGCTGCACGTGAGGGCGACAGCCAGCAGCCGCAGGCCGCCCATGCCCGCAGCCCGCTCGCACGCGCGCCTGGCAACCGCCTGGGGCCTGCAGCCCACGTCGGCAGCGGAGGCGGGGCGGGGGCGGGGCCGAGGGGGCGTGGAGCCCGGGCGTGACGGCCAACGAGGCGCGGGATCGCCGCCGCGAACCGAAGACGGTAGCCAATCATCGGTCGTGGTGGGCGGGACGTGCAGCCCTGCGGTCCCGATGCTCCCCAGCCGGGCGGCTAGTTGGCGCCTGTTTCAAACCGAGCCCTCCGGGGATGCTGCTTTGGGATGCTGGAAACAATCGTCCCTAGGAGCCCTTGCGCGCTACTCCACTGCGCACTCGCGCGCTCGCGCGCTCGCTGTCACTGACGTCTGAGGCTTTCCAGGAAAAGAACTGAGAAATACGTGGCCCTGCTACTGCGGCCAGGAAAACTCCCTCTAAGTTGGAAAATGCTGTTTGTTTTTTCTCTCTCCCGCGTCTATGCCCACTTTCATGCTGAAAGGACACTTCACGTGCCCAAACTGAAAAGCCTAACTTCTCTTGGCACCAAACCGATTTTTCCTTCCATGAATAGGGTTCCCGGTCTGGCTGAATTATATCATCCTCCATCGGGCCACACGGCTGAGAATTACAAAGGTCACCTTCATTACGCGTCTGATCGCCTTTCTTCTGGTGGCGATAAGAAGGAGCAGCCACTGTACTTAACTGGCTTGTGGCAACTGACCTCCCTCCAGTGATAATTCTACTTAGCCACAGTCCACCTCTGACTGTAAAGTTACAGAATGCTTAAAAAAAAAATACACCTTTTCCCAGCATCACTTTCCTTCACCGCGTTTAGTACACAACCCTCGCTCTTTAGAATATGGGTGCAAATACTTCAAACGCCCATCTCTCAACTAATGCCCTTCCCACCACCATCAGTTCCATAAAAACACTCCAAGGCTCTTTGGGGATGAGATTTGCAAATTCCTCTGGCTGCAGTACTTCTTACTCAACCAACTCCTTGGCTTCACTTTGTTTCCTTTTTCCTACCATACTTAAAGAAGCTTTCCTGATTCTGAGTTGGATTTCAGTGGAACCAGAATACCTCACTTCCCCTGTCAGATCGCGTGCTACACGGCTCTGTGAATTACTTCCGGTTCTTCTGACTTTCTCACTCTGTTGAAAGTTGCAGAAGATCAGACTCCTGGCTTCCCAGGAGAATAAGGGTATTAATATTTTGAGACGTTTACCCTAGTTCATTTTAAATATAAAAGTAATTTTCGTGCAGCTTAGCAAAAGTTCATTCTCAAGTGATTAGAGCAACATTCTAAGGTCTGACTTCCTAATTTCCTTGCCATACCCAACACTGAAAGGTAGCCTTTGTTAGTATTTTCAGGTGGATCTTTTCAGATAAGCCCCCGCAACTATATGTGGTATTAGACTAAATTTACCCAGAGACTGCCCCCAGTATTTTGAATGCCTGCATACGAAATGCAACCTCACTTAGTGAGTTCCGGCTAGTCAACAGACTCCCAACTAATAAATTATGCCTATATGCAGAAGATGCATTGTATGATTCAGGGTGCCCTTTGAGAAGGCACAATTAGATCAATAACCTGTTAAGGCTTTCCAAAACATTACCTTTAAAGAAAAAGATGTATTCACCTGTGTACAGGAATTGTGTTTACATGATGTTTATGTACCATGAGGATACAGTACCCATGGAGGCCAGAACAGGCTTCCAATACCCTGGAGCTGGACTTTACAGGTGGTTGTTAGCCATCATGTTGGTGCTGGGAATCCAACCTGGCTCTGCTGGGAGAGCAGAGAAGGCTGTGAACCCCTAGGCCATACCCCCCACCCCCTTTTTCTGTATATACCGACTGCCTATGTTGCTTGGTGGCTCTCTGACCGTTTATTTCTTCTTGAGCGTTGCTTTGGTTTTCATTGTTTGCTAAAAAACCCAACTCTAGTAAGTTTAGCTTGTCTAAACTTTTAATGGTTGATATGCCAAGAACAGGGGTGGGGGTGTTCCTAAAAGAAAAGCAGAGCACCGGGTTTGACCACTGTCAGCACTTGCCTGTCGTCTTTTTTGTTTTGTTTTGTTTTTTTTCTTGATCAGTAATGCTGTTCTTACACCAAGGGATAGACTTTTGATGCCTCTGTCCATTTGAAATAACATGGCTGCCAGCCATTCCAATTGGGAGAGCCTCAGAATTCATGAAGATCAAGCAGACTACATTGGAACAGTTCTAACACAGCAGGGACAATGAGCAATTAGTCATGAACCCACTTGTGGACAAATGTTTGTTCTGATAGATCTGTTCCCAGAGAAATGAAAGACCTTACCTCCATGGGGCAGAGACAGTGAGCAAATTATATCATTGGCCTTCAAGTTGATGAATGAACACTAAGAAAGAGAAAAATAAGTGGTCTGTACTGTTAGGGTATCGGTTGTTGTTTTAATTGGATCACGGAAAGACTCCAGTAGGCTGGCACTCAAACTGGGAAAGTGAAGGAGCATGGGTAAACACTAGCTGACATTCCATGAAAGGACATGGAGGGCAGGGTAGGACCAGCCCGTTGATGCAGAGGTGGACCAGGATGGGGCAGAGAGAGCAAAAGAGGCGAATAAGCTCTCCTAGGGCAATCCACGAAACGTCATCATCATGATTTCAAGTAGCCTTCGGTCTTGATAATATCAACAGTAAAACATAATTTTGCAATACAACTTCCCATTTCCACACTGCGTACATTTCTGAGGTTTCTACCGACATAACTGAAGTGCAAGAATGAAGACATCCAGGGCTGGAGAGGTGGCTCAGTGGTTAAGAGCACTGACTGCCGTTCCAGAGGACCTGGGTTCAATACCCAGCACCCACGTGGCAGCTCACAACTGTCTGTAATCCCAGTTCCAGGGGACTGGATACATGCCAAAACACTAATGCACATAAATAAATACATTTAAATGAAGAATGAAGACATCCATTCATTAACTCCGAACAGGCGGGTTGCACTTCGTCTAGAAAACGTTGCAGACCTTAGCTCCCCAGTGACCCCCAACTTCTCCCAGCAGGTTGGCACAGGTATCGAGCCTGCGCAGTGCCACGGCCGGCCCCGCCCCTCGGAGAAGCCGGAAGCCGCTGCAGACTTCCTTTTCACGTGTCGGGCCGGGCCGGGGGGGGGGGGGGGGGGGGAAACGTCGCAAAACGTCGCGGTGGCCGGCACTTCCCTGTGGTTCAGCTGCGGCGCTCTGCGGCGCTGTCGCTGTCGCGGCTGAGCGCAGAGATGTCGGCGGCGGGCCGGGGGCAGCCCTGCGGGCCTCCCGGCAGCTACGCGAAGCGGGTCCTGGTGACCGGGGGCGCCGGCTTCATGTAGGTAGCGCTGCTGGTGGCCGAGTCGCTCCGCACAGCCCTGGCCTTTGCCCGCGGCTCGCCCGCTCTCGGCGCGGGGTGCGCGCGCGGAGGGTCCCGGCGGGAGGGAGGGTGCTGAGGGTGCAGGGTCGGGCCGTGCGCCCTCCTCCCGCGCTCCGGGGCCTCCAACCGCGAGGATCCCGTGCGCCTGCGGCACCTGGCCCGCAGGTCCCCTCCCCGCCCGGGGCGTTTGCCTGCCACCCGTCCCTTGGTGGGGCGCACACGTTGAACTCTCCCTGTGGCTCTCTCTGCCTAGCCTCCCGCCCGCACGTCCAGCACATCTCGACACGATGCGGGCGGGCTTCGTGCTGGGACTCTCTCTGTTTTCTTTAAGAACACGTTTGCAGACCCTCTAGGGCTCGTGCGCGCATCCCAAGTGAGCCCGCCCTACTTCCTGGAGTGAGAGGTTGTCCTTAATCTGACCTCTCACCTCTGTCCCGACCGCCTTAGGCCTGGCACTGCCTTCTTTTGCTTGGAACACGGCTGCTGCACCTCCCCTGGTGGAGCTCCCTGCGTCTTCTTTAGACTCCGTAAAGCATGTTCCTCATACAGAAGTCATGGTTTTTAAGGAAGTGAGATGCGGCAGCCACTTGAAATTTTATACTTGTGGTTTCTGTGAGACTTCTAATAAAGTTTAGCATCTTTGTCTGATCTAGAAGACTCTAGTGCCAAGCCCTGCTTTCCAACCCATTCTCTCTTTTCTGTACTCGCCACAACCCTCTCAGGGTTCTTGGAGCCCGGGACGCTAATGCCCCTTCCTGACTTGAGACATTGGCATTGTTCAGCACAGGTGTTAATTTAACCACATACCAACTTCCGAGTCCTTACCGGACCACCCTAGATAACTGAAATTATGACTGATAACGACCTGAAATTGCATTATTTGTGTTTACTTGTTTATGGCCTTATCCCCCTTCTGGAGTATAAACTCTGTGAAGGCTGGTGTACATGAGGCACCTGCAGAAAGCAAGCTCTGGTCCGTTATTCTGGAGGTCTTCAGTAATCGTGGAGTGGCCGAGTGTGTGGATAATGAACAGGAACCTCTTCTACCCTCGTGGAAAAGTGTCTCCGGCATAACGATGCAGAGATTCTTGTCTACTGCATTGACATGCAGTGGACCTTTTAAAGTCGCTTTGCTGAGGGTACCAGAACACCTTGTTTCTCTTAATGGACAGGCTTGTGGATGTGGGAAAGTGCTTGCACTCCTTTCTAGGACAAGAACGCCCTAGAAAGTGCGCAAAAGGGCTGCCAAGTATAAACGTCATCTTCACAGTTGGTCGGTGCTTGCCATTACTCCCAAGAACCCAAAGTGTGTGTGTTTGAAAATATCTGGCACCTCATTTTACTGAGGTAGTGCCTTTTCAGGGTCCATTGATACCCAGGAAGCACTGTCAGTCCCAAACTCGAGGTGCTATTATTAGCCGAGGAAACCTGTTCAGTCCAGGACCCCCCTGAGATTTCAGGCATACACAGCCAACTTTAGTACCAAGAGAGCTCAGTTGCAGAAGTCAGTGATATCTGTGGAATTACATTGCAGCTCCTGAAAAGGCGTATTCGTCTCTCAGCGTACTTGCTAGGACTAGATCTTATATTTTTCATGGTCACACTCAGAGCAAGCATGGGCAGCATCGTTTGGTTAAACTGGCTTTTTCTTTATTCTCCAGGCCAGAAAGTTATGCATGGCACACGGAGGATATGAGTTTGTTTATAGGTTCTGTTGAGAAGGTGGGTTAAAAGTGTGTGTGTATGTGTGGTGTGTTACATCTTTCCTTTGTCTTGGAAAAGTGTGATGTTACCTCTTAATATTTTCCTACTACTCTGAAGCTTAGGGAAACTCTTTAATAATCTAGGAGGTCAATGTCTGTCACTCACAAAGTTCCTTTTCTCCTCGTAGTGCATCCCATGTGATTGCCTCCTTAGTGGAAGATTATCCCAACTACATGGTCATAAATCTAGACAAGGTAAGTATTATAAAACAATGAGCTTCATGTACTGGAATTAGACCTCCTTTGGCCGCATCATTGAAAAGTCCCAGGGAACTGTTAAGGAGTAGTGCCAGAGAACTGAGGAGTGCTAAGTGGTAAGGTGGTCTCCTCCTCTCCTGGTTTTTATTTAGTTTTTAATTTATTCAGCTCCTCGGGGGCTGTCATGTGTTCATGCTGTGTTTAATCGTAGGTCAAACTTTTAAAATTATTTTGCTAGCCTATAAACCCAAGGTTCTCAGTTCAGCATTTTTAGCAAAAGAAATGCTTTACCCTTCTTAAAATTCAATATATACTGTAATTTTGTGATTACTATTTTGGCTTTTTAAAATTGGCTGTTTGGTTTTATAGTTGCCACCTCCCAGAAACATCTGTGTGTGTCTGTCTATTCATATGTGTGTGTGTACACGTACATAACATGATATATTTTATAAAGTATATATATTTTAACACTAGGATATAATTAAAACCAGTTGCAGTGGCACTTGCCTATTCTCTGAGCAGTAGGGAGGTAGGGGCTGAAGAATTAAAACTTCAGGGTCATCCTTGAATTACATAGCAAGTTCCAGGCCAGCCTAGGAACACATGAGATCCCATCTACAAGCAACAAATAAACAAACAAAAGGCGGTGAAATTAATTTAGTTTTGACAGCTTTATACTCATGGTTGAAGTCTCCCTGAAGAATATGATTTTTTTTTTTTTTAGTTTAAGCAAAACATGCAAATGTCTTTTTTTCATAAAACCCAATGGTAAGATGTACAGGGAGATAACAACCATTAACTGTTGGCATATTTTTTTCTGTCCTAATGTTATAAACAGGTGGTGGAAAGAATTCTTTTTCATACCATTTTATTTATTTGGAGGCAGGGGCATACATGAACTACAGCCTGCATGTAGAGAGGCCATAAGACCCCTTGTGGGTGTGAGTTCTTTCCTTCACTGTGTGGCTCCCAGGACCAGGCTTGGTGGCAAGTGTCTTCACCCACAAAGCCGTCCGGCCTGCTCTAAAGGAAGGGCTCAGGCTGCCCTCAAACTTCTGACTCTCCCACACTGCTCCTGCAGCACATCCTCCTAGTGTGTGATACCACAACCAGCAGAGCGGATCCCTGTGGGTTCAAGGCCAGCCTGGTCTATGTAGGGAGTTCCAGGACAGCCAGGGGTACACAGTTAAGCACTGTCTCAAAATACATAAATGAAAATACAAAATAATAATAATAAATTATGAGTAGGTGTGTGTGTGTGTGTCTACATATGGGTATGTGCACATGAGTTCAGTGGCCCTCAACGCCCAGAGGTGTTGGATCAGAACAGGAGTTACAGACAGTTGTGAGCCGCCAGGTGTAGGTGGTAGGAACCAAACCCAGGTCCTCTGTAATAACCACTGGTGCTCTTAACCTCGGAGCTATCTCTCCAGCCCTAACTAGATATGCACTGACGTCCATGTTAGAGGAGGTGTGATGAGTTATATACGTATGAAGCAGGTGTTTTTAAATCTTCAGTCGCCAGTTCCTTTTCTGTCAAGAACTAAACAATTTTAGTTTTAGCCACCAGTGATGAGGGAGCTTGAGCAGGAACAGTTTTAAAGAGAGATTTGTAACAGCATTTCTCTTGGTTTATTCCTTTGAAAATTAACAATGACCTGCTTTTACTCTGAGGATGCCGGAGGCTTTAAAAGTGTAAAATGCAGGAAGCATTTTTAGAAGATGTGTTCTTGTATCAGGGTTTAGCATATGTGACCCTCAAACTAAATTGACTTGTCATCGGAGGAGCTGATCTTTGTGTGTTGTTTCCTCCCCAAAACATTCTCTTCATCAAGCTGGATTACTGTGCAAGCTTGAAGAATCTTGAACCCGTTTCTAACAAGCAGAACTACAAATTTATACAGGTATGGAAGCTTGGCTGACAGTGCCTCTTTAGTCATCAGAAATCATAAACTTTTTTATGTTGCAAACATGTTAAGGACCAGATATTTCCCAGAATAGTACATGCTGTAGAGAGTTCTGCTTTTAGATTATCACATAAAAGCTGCATAGACTAGGCGTTTTGTTAACTTGGCAAATGTATGATAGTTGACATAATATGTGAATTAAACATACATGCTACACTTGTTTTAAATGTATTTTAGTATAACTCTCTAAAAGATTTCTTTTTTTTCTTTTTTTTTTTTTTTTTTTTTTTTTGTTTTTTTTTTTTTTTTTTTTTTTTTTTTGATTTTTCAAGACAGGCCTTCTCTGTGTAGCTTTGGTGAGCCTAATCCTGGGCATTGCACCGTCTGTGACCAGGCTGGCGCTCAAACTCACAGAGTTCCTCCTGCCTCTGCCTCCTGAGTGCTGGGATTAAAGGCGTGCGCCACCAATACCCAGCAAAGATTTATTTTTCTTAATGCTAAAAAAAATTCCTGATATCTTAACTTTGCAAATATGTGATAGACAGCAGTACAAAATTTAGAAGAAGTTGGTGCTCAGCAAAAATATTGCTTGAAACATTTGCAAAAATATTCTGAATTAAATGCACATGTTCTAAGATGTTGAAGAGCCACATTGCATTTTACTTGGCTGGCTGCTTGACTGACTTCAAGACATTTTCTGTTGAACTCGGGCGGGGGGGGGGGGGGGTAGAAATGGAGGGGTGGTAAAGTAAAACCGGTTATTACGAATGCAAGCACTCAAGAAACCCCACCCGTCCGTTTGCCGTTCCATGCAGGGCGACATTTGTGACTCCCACTTTGTGAAGCTGCTGTTTGAAATGGAGAAAATAGACATAGTACTCCATTTTGCTGCCCAGACACATGTAGGTAAGCACTGTTTTACGCTATAGCTATGACTGGCCTCTTCTTTCCCTCGTGAAGAAATCCAAAGTCCAGGAATAAGGATGAGAAGTAGTGATCTCTTGTATGTTCCTGGCTAGCTGAACCATTATGTTATCATGTTTCATGTGTGTGTGTGAGTGTGTGTGTGTGTGTGTGTGTGTGTGTGTGTGTGCAGGTAGGTGTTCTGCATGAGGGCACATGCAGAAGCCAGAGGAGGACATCAAGTGTCTTCCCATGGTGGACTCTGCCTTACTCCTGAGGCAGAGCCTCTTTCTGAGCCTGGAACCCACTATCTGGACTCACTGGGCAGCCAGCCAGCTCCTGGGATCTGCGTCTCCACTCCCCAGCTCGGGACTGCAGACATGCCCAGTGTGTGGTGTGGGGTCTGAACTCGGGTCCCTTCACTTGAACAGGAAGCACTCGTACCCACTGAGCCATCGCCCCAGTTCTGAAGTGGTCTTGCTTGGTGGTATGGATTGCCTTGAAAGCCTGTTAGTTGGCATGGGTGTGGCCGTGTCGTCTCAGGATGTCTTCCTATAATTTATCTCCGGCACTTGTCTGCCTTCGTGATTTAGCTTGTGCATGCTAGGCAGGCTCCTCAGCCTACATCTCACTTCTTCTGAAAAATCTGTGTGGCCATCCATATTTCCCTGTTTGCTATCTCTTAAAGACTCAGCTGTGGAATTGTTTTCTTTTCCTTTCCCACTGCTCATTTGGAAAGAACAGTCTGTGTAGTCACCTTACATAATGTAATCAGCTTTCAGAGTGTAAAGTCCGGAAACCTCTGCCCTCTGCCCAGATCACGCCCTCTAGCTTTGTTTATGCCCAGCCTTGTTTTCAGATAGGCTTTCAAGTCTGTTGTGTTTAATTTTTTTTTTTTTCAGGCACACATCACTGTTTTGCGCAGTTAAGATTTGGGTGCGTTTGAGCTTTGGCAATGATGATTTTCTCATTGTCCTTTTTTCCCCATTCATATGTTAAATCGGAATTTAAGGGCAGGCTCTTTGTATCAGTTCTTGAGATTCAGCTGATGGTGGCAGCCCCCTTAGCTGCCTTATTCTTTTTACCTGTGCAGAGTTCTGTGGTAATGACTTGGTTACTTCTTTTTCTGTATAGTATCATTACGGATTCATGGATTTTAACGTGACTTTCATTTCTTGCTTGCTTTAGTCAGTTGTGGTGTGTTGTCAGCACTCAGCCTTCCAGTAGCCACTGGAAGCCACTTCTGGTTGCTTCTTGAGTCCTCTTTGGCATAACCTCGTAGCCCTTGGCACTGTCCTCACCTGGTGAAACAGATGGTCCGTGCTTAGCTTCGGGGTTTCCCAGCATGCTCTGCTTTTCCACGGCCTCACACGACTTCTCTGTGTTCCTGCCCTCGAATCTGTTTTGGGTCCAGATTTTATTCTTGTAAGGCCACACATCTGGATTAGTGTTTACCTTCAGGGGTTCATTTTGACTGAATCGCCTCTGGAAAACCTATCTCCAGGCGTAATCACGCTCCATTGTACGGTGGGAGTAGGCATCAGCATAGATTTTAGGGGGGAAGTCAGCTCATAGGTCGGGACTAAGCGATAAGTGCAAATCAGTTTGGCTACACATCTCCAGATTTCCTCCCTCTGGGTTTGAGTACATCGTTTAGACCAGCGGTTCTTAGCCTGCGGGTTGTGAACCCTTCATGTGTCAGGTGACCCTTTCACAGGGGTCACAGATCAGATACCCCCCCACCCCCCGCATAGCAGATATTTACATAATGATTCATAACAGTAGCAAAATTACAGTTATGAAGTAGCAGGGAAAATAATTTTGTGATTGGGGGGTCACCACACCGACACCGTGAGGACTTAGACTAAAGGGTCACAGCGTTGGGAGGGTGGAGAACACTGCTGTAGACTCACTCACCCCTAGTGTGCAGAAGGGTGTTTCTCCGTCCGCTTAGCCTCACCTACAAAATGCCCTTTGTTATGTTGTAAGTGTATGCTCCCGTGTGTATGCATGTGTACTGGGGCCTCCCTTGTCCTCATGGACTGGTGGCCTTGAGGACAAAGGGAGTAGAGGTGGCATGCAGGGCTTTGTACAGCCTGTGAGTACAATGGAAATGCCTTTCCTAAGTCAGCCCCAGTGAGACAGCTCAACTTTATTTCAGGATCGGGGAACACAGGATGGGGACAGCAGCTGGGGCATCTCCTAATTTGAGTTTGGCAGCATGGTCCTACCATACAGCTAGAACACAACACCAAGTTACCATATGGGAGGCAGGGGGAGAGCGTTTGCAAGGAACCGTGTCAGAGTCACATTTTAGATAAGGTCAGGCACCCAAGCTCCGGGGCAGCTTTAGATAAGATCACACATCCGGGTCTAGAGACAGTGTCCAGATGGGGTAGAGAGGGAGCCCTGCTGCAGAGGAGCCTCCATCTCACCGGAGCTCAGCGCTGTCGGGACGCGGTTAACTGCGCCTTAGGCAGCTGGTCTTCCAGCCGCGTACCACATGTGTGCAGGAGCCTGTGGAAGTCACAACAGGCACCAGAGCCCCTAGAACTGGAGGTCACATGGTTTTTAGCTGCCATGTGGGTGCTGGGAATCCAACACAAGCGTTCTTAGCCACCCAGCCATCTATAGCCACTCTTGTCAATTTTTTTTTTATTTTTTGCTTGTCTAATAAATAAAAGATTTAAATTTGAATTTTCTTCATATAAGTGAAGTTGAACACCATAAAGTCCATTATTTATTTAAACTGCTGTTCATATATATATATACACTTTTCCCCCCTTAGAGACCATATATATATATATACACTTTTCCCCCTTAGAGACCATATATATATATATACACTTTTCCCCCTTAGAGACCATATATATATATATACACTTTTCCCCCTTAGAGACCATATATATATATATACACTTTTCCCCCTTAGAGACCATATATATATATATATACACTTTTCCCCCCTTAGAGACCATATATATATATATACACTTTTCCCCCTTAGAGACCATATATATATATATACACTTTTCCCCCTTAGAGACCATATATATATATATACACTTTTCCCCCTTAGAGACCATATATATATATATATACACTTTTCCCCCTTAGAGACCATATATATATATATATACACTTTTCCCCCTTAGAGACCATATATATATATATACACTTTTCCCCCTTAGAGACCATATATATATATATACACTTTTCCCCCTTAGAGACCATATATATATATATACACTTTTCCCCCTTAGAGACCATATATATATATATACACTTTTCCCCCTTAGAGACCATATATATATATATATACACTTTTCCCCCTTAGAGACCATATATATATATATATACGCTTTTCCCCCTTAGAGACCATATATATATATATACACTTTCCCCCTTAGAGACCATATATATATATATACACTTTTCCCCCTTAGAGACCATATATATATATATACACTTTTCCCCCTTAGAGACCATATATATATATATACACTTTTCCCCCTTAGAGACCATATATATATATATACACTTTTCCCCCTTAGAGACCATATATATATATATATAAACTTTTCCCCCTTAGAGACCATATATATATATATACACTTTTCCCCCCTTAGAGACCATATATATATATATATATACACTTTTCCCCCTTAGAGACCATATATATATATATACACTTTTCCCCCCTCGAGACAGGGTTTCCCTGTGGCTTTGGAGCCTATCCTGGCAGTCGCTCTGGAGACCAGGCTGGTCTTGAACTCACAGAGATCCACCTGCCTCTGCCTCCCGAGTACTGGGATTAAAGGCGTGCGCCACCAACGCCCGGCTTTATAAATTATTTTATAAATTGTTGATATGGACTGTTTATCTCCATTAAGTTCAGGTAGTTTTTCCTACCTTGTGCATTTTTTTTGTTGTTGTTGTTTCTGGTTTAGGTTTTTTGTTTTGTTTTCAGCTTCTCCCCACCACTGTACTGGTTTCACTGGGGACTAGCATCACACACACTAGGCAAGCACTCTTGTACCTATTTATTAGCCCGGCCTGCCCACATGTCCTGTTGTGTTTGCCAGTGGGGCCTGTGAAGAAAGGTACTTAGACTGTTTTGATAGAGGGTGAAGAGAGGAGCTGGTGACTGAGGGGCGTTGCTCTGCCGGTTGTCTGTCCTGACGGATAGATGAGGTCAGATAGTCATCTCTCCTCATAGGCATGTCTCTTCCCAAGCTGCATCTGATTTTAATCAAGGGAACCCAATTATGCATAGGTAGGGTTTTTAGTGTTGTGATGAGACACCATGACAACTCATGTAAATGAAAACATTTAATTGGGGTGGCTCGCTGACAGTTTCAGATGTTCAGTCCATTGTCATGATGAAGGCAGCAGCATTGGAGCCAAGTGCAGGCAGACTAGGTGCTGGAGCTCAAAGACCTACATCTTGTTGGCGACAGGAAGTCAACTGAGACACTAGGCGGAACCATGAGCATAGGAAACCCCAAAGCCTGTCCCCACGGTGACACACTTTTGTCTAACAAGTCCATCCCCACGTCAGCAAAGCTACACCTCCAACAGTGCCACTCCTTAGGAGATTATGGTGGCCAAATACATTCAAACTACCACAGCAGACATAGATAGTAAATAGACAGTTGACCCTAAAGGTTCACTAGGAGGGTGCGCTTTGCCTTACTATACATGCACCACAAACCAGTTCAGGCCGGAATGGCCTTTCTGTCTTATACTCAGATACAGGAATGTCTGTATTTGGTTAATTTTAGGGGTAGAGAAACTTGTACTACAGTTTAGGGAGGGTGCACATGTAGTCAGAAGCTGTGCAGCCCAGTGCGGTAGGAGTCGGAGGGGGGTTGAGGTTGCCAGGTGTCAAGTGCAGGATTAAAAGAGGAGGGGGCCATGTGACCAAAATTAAAGAAGGCCCCAGGCTGCTTATCTGCTCTTTATCTTTACCTCTCTTTTCAGCACTTGGGAGTGAGAGACGGGAAGATCACAAGTTCAAGATTAGGTCAGTGAGATGGCTCAGTGGGTAAAGGCTCTTCCTGTGCAAGCCTGATAACCTGAATCTGATCCCCGGAGTCCACGTGGTGGAGGGGATGGCTCCACCCTTAAATTGTAACACACACACACACACACACACACGCACACACACCCACACACGCACACGCACACGCACACGCACGGGCTCGTGCACACATGCACTCACACATAGTAATTAATTAAAAATAGAAGTTCAGTGTCATGCCTAGCTACACAGTAAGTTCGAGGCCGGCTTGGAGCACATGAAGCCAAACATGAGTCAACTGCATTGAGTTATTTCTTAACCCTGTTGCAGTTGTGTGAAGAATGGAAAGTAAGCATTCTTAGCCCTGCGTCAGGCTTTTGGTATTTGTTTTGTTCCATGAACAGAATCATTGTAGCTTCTCTCGTCCTTTTTAGATCTCTCGTTTGTCCGTGCCTTTGAGTTCACATATGTCAATGTTTATGGCACTCATGTTTTGGTAAATACTGCTTATGAAGCCAGAGTGGAGAAATTTATCTACGTCAGCACAGATGAAGTGTATGGAGGCAGTCTCGATCAGGTAAGCTTAGAAAATGGATTCCACCTACAGTGTGCCTGGATAGAGTCTGTTTCACTGAAGTTCACCTGGCTTTTCTATTCTGCTTACAGTGTGCCCGTATAGAGTTGAACCATTCTTCAGTCCACAGTTTCCTTTCCGTGGTCCTTTCTTTTAAAGACATGCTCTTTTGGGAGTCAGTAACAGGCTAGGGTCTAGATCAGTGTAGATGGGAAATCAGTAACAAACTAGGGTCTGGCTCCATGTTGAGTACTTTCTCAGTGTGTCCTGTGCTTGATCCTAGCCAGGATATGAAAACAAAAACCTCAGAATAAACAAATACCTATACTGCAGGGCTGAGATGGCTCGGTGATTAAGAGCATCACTGCTCTTCCACAGGACATGGGTTCAGTTCCCAGCACCCACATGGCAGCTTACAACTGTCTATAACTTCAGGTCTAGGGAACCTGACACCTTTACACAGACATATATGTAGGCAAAATACCAATGCATACAAAATAAAGATAAATTTTAAAAAGTATCTGTACTGCTAGGTACAATGGGCCTGAAATTAAGAGGGTACCAGAGAGAAGCCTCAGAATAAATCTGTGTGCATATAACAGGTACTGGATGCTTACTTCTAAAAGTTATTAATGGTTAAGATAATCTCTACACAGTTAACCCTTTATTGCAGTTGTGGGATCTTGTACAGACTGAAAGAATAATACCAGTCAAAAGTTAAATGAGGTAGAGAAGGGTATGCTTTCTCATATTTCTGAAGTTTTAGTCTTCAGATCACTACCGTGGTTGGCATATAAGCACCCAACTCTTACCCGGTAAAACTGTAGATTTCCTTATATAAGTATATGTTTGTGAGAATTAAAATGTGTGTTGGTGTGTGTTGTTTTTGGAAAGGGTTCCCAGCACTTCCCATGTGTGGACATTTGGTGTGGTATTAGCCAGCAGCTGGTTTCTGCTCTCTGTTTGTTTGTTTTGTTTTTGAAGACTGGGTTTCTCTGTGGCTTTGGAGGCTGTCCTGGAACTCGCTCTTGTAGTCCAGGCTGGTCTCGAACTCACAGAGATCCGCCTGCCTCTGCCTCCCGAGTGCTGGGATTAAAGGCGTGTGCCACCATCGCCATCGGTTTCTGCTCTCTGGAGGATCTTCAGAACTGTGTTCTGAGAGAAAGCACTCAACAGTGTCTGCGTGGTGCATAGAAAAGACCCTGACCTCCCAATCCCAAGTCCATGCAACTGTCGCTCCACCACGAGCATTAGTGATTTATTGACTGCACAAAACAAGGGATGATACACAAACTTCATTCCCACCTATCATTTTGCCTGGTACCAGTTCTTTTTAGCTCTATCATGTAGGTTATTCTGACAGTCATCTTTATAACTAAATAACTACATGAATTTGTTTCAGTGGTGAGCTCTGGAATGTTACAACAGTAACTGCCAACAGCTATACCAAGATTTCCTAAGACGGTGCTTATTCACCCAAGGTGGTTGTAAAGAAATTTTAATCAGGCCTGGTGGCATGGGTCCATCATCTGAGCTCAGAAGGAGCCCAAGTTAAAAGCTACCCTGGGTAACCTAGTGATACTTTGCCTCAAATTAATAAATACAAGGCTGAAAAGATGTCTTTATTGCTGGTACAGAGGACCCTACCGTGGCTCCTAGCATCCATGGGGTTACTTATAATCATGTGTAACTCCAGTTCCCAGAGAGCTGTGATTTCCATGGGTTCCTGCGTATATGTGCTGCACATAATCTCTCTCACACACACACACATATACATACAAAAATAATACAAAATCTTTAAGAGTATTTTAAATAGTTGCCAACATAGATGTGATATAATATGCCCTCCCACCCACTCAGTAACTTCATTTTCTGTCTCCTCTCCCCGACACACACACACACACACACACACTTTTTAAGACCCTCTTTCCACCTGGTGTTGGTGGCGCACGTCTTTAATCCCAGCACTCAGGAGGCAGAGGCAGGCGGATCTCTGTGAGTTCGAGGCCAACCTGGTATCCAGAGTGAGTGCCAGGATAGGCTCCAAAGCTACACAGAGAGACCCTGTCTACAAAAATAAAAAAAAAAGAAAAAAAAAAGAAGAAAAAAGAAGAAAAAAACCCTCTTTCCTTGGCTGGAATTCAAGAGGTTCTTGTGTTGGTTTGGTTCTTGTTTGTCTTTTTTGAGACAGGGTTCCAATTCCATTCCTCCACCTCCCAAGTGCTGGGATCACAGGTGTGTACCACCAGAGCAAGAAATGGTTTCTTAGATGTAGTGATTGACATTTCAAACTAGTAGTATGGTTGGTTTTCAATTTTGTTTGAGTGTGTGTGTGTGTGTGTGTGTGTGTGTGTGTGTGTGTGTGTGTGTGTGTGAATGTGCACTCATGTATGTGTGTGCTGGGATTGAACCCAGGTCCTCTTGAATTTGACACAGACTACTGTTAAATCATGCACATAGACCTTGTAATATGTTTTCTACTTAGAGAGTATGTATAATTCCTTTTAAAACTAGGAGTTTGATGAATCATCACCCAAACAACCTACAAACCCATATGCTTCATCTAAAGCCGCTGCTGAGTGTTTTGTACAGTCTTATTGGGAGCGATACAAGGTAAAAGCTGATTTTTGTGACTCTTTGTTAATGTTTTTTATTTATTTATTTATTTATTTATTTATTTATTTATTTATTGTGCATGTGAGTGAATGTATGTATTGTGTTCTATAATGAGTGTGGTGGTCAGAGGACAACTTATGGAAGCCACTGTCTTCCTTCCACCATGTGCGTTCAGGCGTTGAGCTAGGTCATCAGGCTTGGTAGCAAGTACTCTCTTACCATCTCACCAGGCCTGAAACTCGAGCCATTTACTGTGGACTTAAGTTTTAGCATTCTAAGTCAGCTCTGGTATAGAAGACTTGGTTTAAAGACTTAGGCAGTAGGGCTTATAAGTATTGAAACCTTACATTACATGAACCTCGTGTTCAGTTCCTCTTCAAAGCACAAACCTGAAACAAGTTCGTTCCTATTGCACTATTAGAACATTACAGGTCTAGAGAGAAGCTCCATGGAAATCCTGCAGGTGGAGGGATGACAGGTTCCTTTCCCAAAGTTGCTTGTCTCTGTGTGATTCAGCTGCCTTGACTCCTCCATGTGAGGTAGACTTGAAGGCTTACGTCGGTGGCTCTGACAGTGACAGAGTTTAATCAGAACAAGTATTAGCAGCTCCAATGCCACATATTTGGCTTCCCAGTGGCCTTATTGGTTATTAGGGGCTGAGTCAGAAACGCAAGCTCAGAAGTTCCTTGGTGTCCCCTTGCTTTTTGTGGTGATCTTTTTACTCGTAGGGTTGATCCAGTGGGGAGAGTCGAGTTGATGTCTACCCTGTTACCGTCTCATTGGCTGTGGACTGCTGGAGCCATCTGGGAAATGATGGTGTGGAAGGCCTCAGTGTTTAACCTGACTCTGTGCCTCTCTCTATATCCATCTTCCCATTGTCTCCACATGAGAAGGATCCTGTTCTTCCTATTGGACTGTGGCTTTTATCTGAGCCCTGTCCTCTCCTGTCTTTTTTTTTTTTTTGAATATGATCTTATTTTGTGGCCCTGGATGGCCTAGAGTTTACCATGTAAACCAGGCTGGCCTCAAATTCAGAGATCCCCCTGCCTCTGCCTCCTGACTTCTCATATTAAAGCATACACCACCAGGACTGACTTAAAAAAAAAAAAAAAAAAAACAAAAACTTGAGTCCCACTGCATAGCTCAGACTGGTCTTAGACTAGAAATCCTCCTGTGTTAGCCTCACGAGCGTCAGGATTACAGATGTGAGCCTGTCTTTATAAAACTTCTCAGACAGGCTCCTCACTGTGTGCTGACAGTGTGTCGGTTAGGACTGATTGTTGGGTCCTTCCCTCCCACTAATGTTGAGTGTCCGCTCTAAGTTTCCAGTTGTCATCACCAGAAGCAGTAATGTTTATGGACCACACCAGTATCCCGAAAAGGTAAACTTCATTTCTAAATTCTTAGTGAGTGGCTTCCTCTAAAATAACCCCAGCAGTTATTTGTCTGAAGTAACTAAGTTCTCTGTGGGGATTGCCCAAGAGTTCATCAGACTCAGTTTGAAGATTTCACTCCGAGTTTCCGCTTGACGCATTCCAGCTGCCGTGCCTTTGGGTCCTCTGACCGTTGTCTTTGAGTTGGGGGGTATAATGAAATGACGGCATTTAGGATGTGCACGGGCATGCATTGTCTTCCTTGCACGCTAAAGCACTCCCAGCATTGCCCGCTGCAGCGCGGAAGACTGGTCTGCAGTTGTGTCGGGGTGTACAGAAGTTAAAAGCTAGTCAGGGAGATGTGGAGAGCTTGGACTGACTGAGTGGGTGCTTTGGGTGCTTATATGTAAGTGATAAGTTGTATGTGGTGCCTGCCTTCATGTAAGAACTCTCCAGAGAGGCGGCGTGCGTGTGTTGGCTGCAAACTGTCCATGGCGGTTCCTCTGACTTCCACTGTACCTATCTTTTCATCATCGGGTTTTTATGAAATCACAGACTACCTTAGCGTTCTCTTATTTACCAAATGTCATGAATTTAGTTTAAAAGAATCAGACTGTTTCTACACATATATATTTTAGTAACCATTTTTAATCTTAGGAGTTTACATTCATATCAATGTCATTTTCCAAGTCTGAAATGACATTTAAATATTCTTCTAGGTTATTCCAAAATTTATATCTTTGCTCCAACACGACAGGAAATGGTACGTTGCTTTTTATTTTTGCACTCATATGCTCTCGGCTATGTCAGTAGTATTCAGTAGCAATCTTTGAAAGCCATAAAGTGTTAAAGAGACCATGGAGTTGAGCATCCTGCCATGTAGGAATGCTTTCTTCATTTAATGTGATCGTTTTTCAATAACTAAACTTCATCTTCATAATTTGCTAAGGTAAATTCTGAAATTATCTACCATGGAACTTAGAGTTGCAAAACAAAATTTTGACATCTATATATAATTTTATATTTCCAAACGGTTAATTTAATGTAGAGATGTGGATTTTCATTTTAATTTTCCCATGACTTTTAGGTTCTAGGGCTTGGAAACGGGCCTTGCTGGTTCTAAGCTGTAGCCCCAGTTGCATCCCCAGCCCTGTGATTTCATTATTGTTGATTTTTTTTTTTTCCTTTTTGAAATTGCTTGGGCCAATCTTGAACATGGAATCCTCTTGATTCAGTTCCCCAAGTGGCCACAGTTACAGTTCTGTATAACCCCAGCAACTTAGGTGTTTCTTCAAAATGACTTTTTGGTATAAAATTAACAGATGTGTTTTAGGGAGGCATGTTTTCCACTTTTTAAATTAAGGATTCTCAAGAAGTTTGGGCATCTTTTAAGAAATGAGGAAGAAATTTTAAGGGAACTGTTTTTTTTTCCATCACAGATTTCTAGGGCCTCTGGAAATTGGCTTCTCAGGAGTCACACTGGCCCCTGCTTATATCTGGCTTGTGAGCGTGTTTTCTGTACTTTATAATTCTGCTTTATTTTATCCGTTCAGCTGTATTCATGGATCAGGGCTTCAAAGAAGAAACTTCCTTTACGCTGCTGATGTGGTGGAAGCATTCCTCACTGTCCTCCAAAAGGGAGAGCCAGGGGAGATTTATAACATTGGGACCAGCTTTGAAATGTCGGTTGTCCAGCTTGCGAAGGAGCTAATACAGCTGGTACGTACGTGTCTGCTCTAAGGGTCTTTATGAAGTCGTCACCAAGTCAGTGTCAATAATGAAGAATTTAGTCACCATGTGTATTAGCTACTCTCCTGCTGCTGTGATGTAACACCATGACCACAAAGCGTGCTAAGGAAAAAGAGTTAATTTCGGCTTAGAGTTCTTGAGGGCCAGTGCCCATAATGGTGCAAGAGGGGGGCCAGTGACGGGGCTTGGAGGCTAGAGCAGGCAGTGGGGTGAGGCTGGCACACCTCAAAGCCCGGCCCCAGTGGTGTGCTGTCTTTAGCAAGGCCCCCACTTCCTGAAGTTTGAAGCATCCGCAAGCATTACCACCCACGGAGAACCAAGAACCCAAAACACCAGCCTGTAGCGGAAATTTCTCGTGCAGACTCCCACTGATTAATAGTTTCCCATTTACTCAACTTAAAAATGAACAGGTGGGAAAATCAAATCATAATTATGTATACGGTGTGTCTTTGTGTGAAATGGCATTAGTTCTTCAGGGAGGAATGTTAGTGTACATGCCTCCCTAAGACACATCTGTTAACTTTATACCAAAAAGTCATTTTGAAGACACACCGTGAAGTATTCCCACTTCAGAAATAGGAGCTCTGTTGTCAGAGCCAAAGAACAGGGAGGCACAGCAGAGCTGTGAGGATCCGGCGTGCACTGCGTCTTAGGCGTTAGCGTGGACCCTGGGGTTTATGTGGAACATACTCTTCATGAGCTCTGGATGCAGCCGAGCTGTGCAGGGTGGTAAGTGCCCATGCTGTTGCTGCTCCTCCTCCCTCTCCTTCCCACTGGGAGGCAGTTGTCTTTCTCGTCTGCTTCTATCAGCTTTAAATACAGTTCTTAGCCGGGCGTTGGTGGTGCACGCCTTTAATCCCAGCACTCGGGAGGCAGAGGCAGGCGGATCTCTGTGAGTTCAAGACCAGCCTGGTCTACAAGAGCGAGTTCCAGGACAGCCTCCAAAGCCACAGAGAAACCCTGTCTTGAAAAAACAAAAACAAAACAAAACAAAACAAAAATACAGTTCTTGCTCTGTGGTCTTGTGTAAATGTGGCTCAGACGTTTGCTGATTTTTGACAGATCAAAGAGACCAGTTCAGAGTCTGAAACGGAAAGGTGGGTGGACTACGTTAATGACAGGTGAGTAACAGGTTGGAACTTCTGGGGAGGATGTAAAGTTTTAGGTGCTAATGAAACCAGAGCTGTACATACAAACTTCACTGGAAAGGTGGTTGAGCTCACGCGTTTTCTGACAGTGCTACAGAGATTAAAGATGGCACTGTTATTAGCCACGGGCTTAAAGGAAGTTGTTGACTCTTTTTCTCCAGTGTGAAATTGGGACGTTGTCTTCTCACAAAAGTTTCCTAAGCGTTCCTTGTAATGTAGACAATGCATCTTGTCCCAGGCTTGGCACTCAGGAGTCCTCACTCACTTGTACCTGGGTGATTTATTTATTCATTCATCAGACATTTGTTAATTTTCTTCCGTATGCCTGGCACTTCATTTGTACCTAAATTATGGCTGAAATAATTAAGTTATTGAAAGTATAGACTGTGAAGAATGTGAGGCATTGGTAATTATGGGTTTTATATATTTTTGTAACATTTGTCCACAATAAGCGTGTCCCGAGCATGATTTCTGTTTACAATATCTTAAATCTTTGCTTTCCAAGACCTCACAATGACATGAGATATCCAATGAAGTCTGAAAAGATCCACAGTTTAGGGTGGAAGCCCAAAGTGCCTTGGGAAGAAGGAATAAAGAAAACAGGTACGTAATAAATAGATCGTCTGAAGGGAAGGGAGGCAGTTCATTTCAGCACTCCAGGGATTTGCAGGCTGTGTGCGGACCCACTGCACCCCGGCTGCTCTGGTTTGTTTCTAGAAGCTGTTTGCTGAGCATCTTGAGTTTAATGGACCTAACTTCTCACTGTCCCTCCTGAATCTGCTCAGTTCAGCAGTTGCTTGCTTCGTTCTGACTCTCAGTGCCCAATTCTTCATTTCCTTGTGTTCTTGAAAGGCTGGTTTTGTGATCACTCATGCCTTCTCGTACACCTTTCTTCCTTCTTAATGGTCTGTAAAGTGGTGTCCATGTTACCATCAGTGGGGTCTTAGCTTTGAAGAAAATTTCTGTAAATTCAAAATGTACAGAAAAGCTAGTAAAATAAGAAACTGTGTGTGTGTGGTGTGTGTGTGTGTCTGTGTGTGTGTGTGTGTGTGTGTGTGTGTGTGTGTGTGTGGTGTGTGTGTGTGTGTGTGTGTGTGTGTGTGTGTGTGTGTGTGTGTGTGTGTGTGTGTGTGTGTGTGTGTGTGGTGTGTGTGTGTGTGTGTGTGTGTGTGTGTCTGTGTGTGTGTGGTGTGTGTGTGTCTGTGTGTGTGTGTGGTGTGTGTGTGTGTGTGTGTGTGTGTGTGTGTGTGTGTGTGGTGTGTGTGTGTGTGTGTGTGTGTCTGTGTGTGTGTGGTGTGTGTGTGTGTGTGTGTGTGTGTGTGTGTGTGTGTGTGATGTGTGTGTGTGTGTGGTGTGTGTGTGTGTGTGTGTGTGTGTGTGTGTGTGTGTGTGTGATGTGTGTGTGTGATGTGGTGTGTGTGGTGTGGTGTCTGTGTGTGTGTGTGTGTGTGTGTGTGTGTGTGTGTGTGTGTGTGTGTTAAAGCTGTCGCAACCCTTTGTGGTGGCACACACCTTTAGTCTCAGCATTCAGGATCTGGAGGAAGGAGGATCTTTGAGTTTGAGGCTAGCGGGTTTACATAACAACTTTCAGGCTTGCTAGGGCTGCATAATGAAACCTTGTCTCAAAAAACAGAACAAAACAGCAACAAAAACTATATTTGGAATTGTATTCTTAGGAAAGGATCTACTCAAAAATACAAAAAAGGACTTGTTTCAAAACTTTAAATACAAAATATTTTGTGCAAATATTAAAAGCCAAAAGCAAATGTAGCTTCCATTCCTCTTTAGACTTGTGCTTCCCAGTGCAAAGCCCTATTCTCCCTGTTTAGATGGATAGGTATTCTTTTTTTCTGTAAAATAGCTTTAAAGGTAGCATAAATGGCTTTCCCCACCTGAGATTTCTGAAATCCAAATGTCCTCAGCATTCCCTCAGGTCAGTGCTTCAGGGACTGCCCTTGCAGTGGACAGAACACAGTAGCTCATGCCATTTCCAGGGCTTTTCAGGAGACCAGTCCCTACTAGTCAGCTTAAAGGTGAGACTCAGGAAGCGAGTTTAATTGATGCGTATTTTTTACCTTTTCACTGTCTTTTGATTTTCCTACCAGTTGAGTGGTACCGAGAGAATTTCCACAACTGGAAGAATGCAGAAAAGGCATTAGAGCCCTTTCCTGTCCAGCCACCGTTTATATAGTCGCCAGTTGTAGAGAAGAGGACATTATCCTTCCTCAGGAGTGGTGCGAACTCCAGTGCCTAAGTGAAGAGCCAGCTCTCACCCCAGTGTGAGGATGCTTCCAGGACTGGGTTCGGATGTAGAGTCTCCAGGAGTTCCAGCATTGGCCCAGGATTCCGTGTGGAGAGCCCCTCAGCAGCAGAAGTGCGGGATGTGGGCAGGATGAGGCCCTGGTCCTGAGAACCCAGGCAGAGCTGGCATTGGTGCACTCTGTCGGCTCCGCAGCACTGACGGTCTCAGGTTTTATGTCCTGACTAATTTTAAGGTCTGATGATGTGAAAGTGGAACAAAATGGAAGCATATTGAACACTTTTTCATTTTGATAATTTTGCAAAATTAAGTTAGATGATTTTTAAAGGTAAGATGTAAATCTCACACATTTTTTAAATCAGTTAATTTATATAAAACCTGTTTCAGAAATTTCATCATGTCTCTACTGTTTACAATGGTTTTATTTATAAAAGTGTCAATATATTTTAATATATTAAATACAGATTGTGGCTTTCTTATGATATATTTTTATTTTGTGGTAAATTTTTTAAAAAGATCATGCATTCGTTAATCTCTTTGCCCTCAAGTTTCCAAGGTGACTTAGAAAGTAACGGAGCTGATATTGGGTAGACACAGGTAGAGGTTGCTCTGTTGCGAATACAGATTCCTAGGCACTGACCAGTGAGAACCTGTCTCAGAGAGACAGGATCAGAGATGGCCCAGCAGGTCATACCAGTCGCCACTTCACCTAACAACCCGGGCCTGATCCCCAGAACTGATCTCATGAGCTGGCGTCTTCTGACCTCCACACACACCATAACCTACATGCAACAGCCTCAAAACTAAACAAATGGAAGACAGTGCTGTGTCTGGACGCTCACAGCTGCAGTCCCTCTGTTTAAGAGCTGGGGCAGCCTGACTGCATTGTGAGATGTGCTTTGTAACAAAACTAACAAAAAAATGACTTATTTGACCCTCAGCTAGGAAGTATTTAATACTGTTATAGACAACCTCCCCCATGTCGGGAGGTTCCTGTGTGTGCCTTTTCCCTCAGTTCCTCTCCTTTCCCTATCTGTAGAGAAAAGGGAGCTGGAATCCTAAAAGAGCAGGTGAGGAGCCAGAGTGATGCCAGTGCAGATGAGAGGGGACAGACAGACAGTGGTGCTGGCTAGGGCTCTGTAGGCAGGAAGGCAGCCTCGGAGGAAAAGCAGTGTCACTCAGGCCAGCTTGCCACCGAGTAACAGATCTGCTTGAATAGCACTGTACTGGGAGCTCCGTGTTTGTGTCTGATCCTGAAGACTGGATGTTAACTACATGGGAAGTGAGGATCTGTGTTGTGTGTCCCAGGAGTAGGTTCCTTCTCTAATTTATGCCTCTTACACAAAGCTAAAAGCAAGTCATTTTGCCTTCTAGATTCAACAACTCTCCCATAGTGCTTGCCTCCTAGTGAACATTAACGAAGATACCGGGGTCGGTACTCTGTCATTGAGGCACAGGTAGCTAGCTTTCTGCCCGTGACTTGAGTACGCCATTCCCAAGGCAAGACACTGTGCTAATACTGTCCTTTGATTCCCTTTGTATATTTTTAATTACATTGATTTACTTTGTGGGGTGCATGTGTGGAGGTCAGAGGACAGCTGGAAATTTCCTGTCACGTGGGTCCTGGGGCTGAACTCAGGGCAGATTGAAGGCAAGTGCCTTAACCTAGTGGAGCCTCTGCTCCCATCAGCTGCTGGATGAAGGCTCTAGTATGGCATATAAGGTAGCCATCAATCTCATCATCAGAGACGGGCATTTAAGGAATAGGCCTCTCCACTATTGCTTAGATTGTTATTTGGTGCCATCCTTGTAGATCTCTGGACATTTCAATAGTGCAAGATAGGTTTTCTTTAAACCTATAATGGCTCCCTCTATTATGGTGAAGGAACCAGCTTCCCTTTCGGCAGCCATAACAGCCAAACACATGCTTGCCATAAACCTGCCTTGGTCACTTAGAGGTCAGATGCCTGTCTCGTGACAAGGAACCCATCAGAAGTTAGTCACTAGAAAGTCAGATGCCTGCCTCGTGACAAGGAACCAATCGGAAGTTAGCTGGTGGCGCTATGCTTTACGACCCTGGGTGTGCTTTACGGACAAGCGCACAGCAATGACGCACAAAGCATAGCAACCACCCTGGGAGGGCCTATGGGCCATAACAACCAGTTGACCAACACAGGGAAAGCCCTCCAAGCCTGGAGGCACACCAATCCTGAGCCTCTGCATACCCCTAGACACTCCCCTTACGCTGCCCTATAAGATCTTTTGGGAGCCCGTAGGAGCCGTCTTTGCTAGCCATCCACCATGGCGGGTGGGTGAAAGACCCGAGCTAACATGGGGTTAGCTCGTTAAATTACAATAAAGCCTCGTGCAGTTTGCAGCAAGCTCTCGAATCCGCCTGGTGATTGGGGTGACCGCGAACGTGCCCTGGGACCCCGGATACTTGAGTTTTCGGGGGTCTAACAATGGTATCTCTTTTTCTTGCTCTCTTCTATTCTCCCCCCCCCCACTTAATCTTCCTGCTCCCTCATGTCCTCCTCTCCCCTCCTGTTCTCCCCTTTTCTTTCTTCTAATTCCCTCTCCCCTCCCCCATGCTCCCCATTAGCTCAGGAGATCTTGTTCCTTTCCCCTTCTCCAGGGACCATGTATGTCTGTCTTAGGATCCTCCTTGTTTCCTACACACAATTTTTAAAACCCAATGTGGGATTATCATGTGCACAGTATTTGGAGCTTGCTTCTTTTCCACCGACAGTATTTCATGGAATCTTCATTTCACTTTTGTATGATATGGGATCTTTTGCCATTTTTATTGACTGTAGAATTATGTTTGATAGCTTATTCCGGAGACAGTATGGAATGTGAGTTTAAGGATGACAAAATTGGGTTCCCAAAGGCACCCAGCTTAAAAAGCAGCTGCAGTAAATCAGCTGCTGATATGAAGGCCTCAAGTGTGCACACCCTGCAAATGGGTAGAGCCGATGACAGACTGGAGAACTTTCAGACTGAAAAATGTATGATGCGTGGAAAAGCTGTTGCTTGACTTGGGTGGCATTTTAAGGTGTTGAATGTTGGACTGGAATGCTGAGTTTAGGAGTCAGGTCTTTAACTCAAAAACAGTCACATATACAAACGTGAAGATCAAGTTGGTGGGCTCAAGATCTGGAGAAACATATTTGGGGGCTAAATGGCTGTGAACGCCTGAGAGTGGGATCTGGTGGTGATGGGACCTTTAAGAGCTAAGGCCCAGTAGAAGGTAATCAGATCAATGGATGCCACCTTTGGTAGGACTAATGTAACTTTCTCAGAAGCCTGGTGATTTCCCAGGAGAATGAATTGTTAGGAAGCAATAAAGGGAACAGCCCTGCCCCCACCTCTTTTATGGCTTCCTGTCTTCACTATGAGATCTATTCCACACACTCTTACCCATGGTTTTCAGATTTATTTAGTGTGTGTGTGTGTGTGTGTGTGTGTGTGTGTGTGTGTGTGTATGCACGCTTGAGGCGTGCCACAGGTGTGGTTCTCTCCTCGGAAAGTTCCAGGAACTGAATTTGGGTCACCAGGCTTGGTGACAAGTTCTATTACCTACTGAGCCATCTCACCAACTCCATACTTGTGTTTTGATGACATCTCTCATGAGGCCTGTGATGGAATAATCTTTTTGTACACTGTGAGGATGTGTCTCTGCCAAGGAGCCTTCTAATTGGTTTATAAAGAGCTGGATGACCAATAGCTAGTCCGGAGAGGATAGGCAGGACTTCAGGAAAGAGATAGGAACTCTGGGACACAGAGGCAATGGCACATGCAATATGGAGAAAAGGTAACAAGCCACATGGCAAAATGTACCTTAGGATTAGGGTTTTAAGAGCTAGATAGGAATAAGCCTAAGTTAAGGTCGTAAAGCTGAACATGGAGTCAGATCTAGATTGATCACAGATAGTTTATTAAGAAAGTACTCACACAATGGAGCCAGTGACCAGGTTTACACTGGATGCCTGCTTGTGTACTCAACCAGGCGGGAGAGGGAAAAAGAGGTCCATGTCTCGGATATTCAAACCCTTGCTACATGACTCTGACCACGCCCAAAAGGGCATGGTCAGCCGGTTACCTGTGTCCAGCCCCAAACAGGCATGATCAGCATTTCCCCCTACAAGGTCCAGCTTTCATATTTTATCTGGGAGCTGATGGTCCAAAGAAAGACCACTTACAAGGGCCTCACCAAAAGCCCAAATGATGAGGTCACCAGTCTTGGGTATTTAGACCTTTGTGTAAGTTATCTAACCGTAGGTAGTCTATGTCATAGCAATAGAAAACAGACTAGTATGGCCTTACCTGCATATATAGAGGTTCTATCTTTTTCATACCAACAAATTCATTTGCTTATAGTTTATTCTTCCTACTGGATTTGTAACACCTGGCAGCAGAATCATCTCTGAATTCCTGGACCAGTATGTCACAGTGTCTTTTTCTGAGAAATAACTCCTGCCTTCAAAGAGACAGTCTTTTCAACAGACCTTGCAACCAAGCTAATAATCTTCCTTGAGATCATCTAAAACTGTGTTCAGTCTACTGTCAATTTGCCATGTACTTAGCCTGTTTAAGTTAAGCTGACTCTAAGAGAACAATGGGACCAATGTTACTGTGCCTTACTTTCCCCATGTGATGGGCTGTTAGAATCTAAGCTAAGTACATAGCTTTAATCTTAAATTAAGTATTCTTCCATGTCACTGACCCAGGAAAGTGTATGTATGTGTATTTCGATAATCATTTGCTGAAAGTAGCCAACAGATTGAAAACAACCTTAGAAAACAAATATCCCAAGATCTTCAGAATGAATAAGAAAAGAAGGGTTGTGTCCTAACAGTGATGTTTTCATGTCTAGTTGACAAAGGGTCGGTTTTATTCACTGGTTTTTGTGAACTCATCACAAAAGTTATTAAAAAGGAAGTAGGCATAGTAGAGAAAATGCCTCCATAACATGTAGTTATAAGACATTTCCTCCATTAGTGGTCAGTGGGGAGGGTCCAGCCCATGGCCAAATAAATACCCCCCCCTAAAAAAAATCCTGTAATGTCGGAAGCAGCATTTAGATGTAGGTTGGTAACCTCTGTGTGTTTTTGAGTGCTGTTCTGGGTTCAGTAAAGCAACTTCTTCCTTTGTAAAACTCAAAGATTTCTGTAGAAAACTCTTCATCCCTTCCCCACAGTACGTTTGCCACACAACAAATACAGACAGCAAAGCCCTTTGTTACAGGCAGGCAACAGGGACATGAGGGTCAGAAAGCAGCCACTTTAGCTTTTCTTCCCCACTTAATAAAAATTCTCTCTGTGAAAACAGGGTTTTTGGTGTGGTTTGAGCCTAATCCGAGATCCAGGCCGGAGCCCCTGCTGAGCTTGGGAACAGAGCATGTGGTACTGGTCACATCACATCTGCAGTCAAGAAATAGAGACAAATGCTGGCAGCTCTTCCTGGACTAATTAAACTTTCCTTGAGACACCTTCACACACATCCAAAGACATACTGATTTTATTATTTTTTTATGTTTAACACAATTTCTTTGAATCTTTGGAAGTTTCATATCATGCACCCCAATTCCAAGCACCTCCCAGTCCATCCCTCCCCCCCACCCCCCCTCAGTGGCCCCCAAATGAATATTTAAAACAAAAATCAAAACCAGACTAACAACATATTGACTCCTTATCAGGTTGACAGTTGAGATTATAACGTGCCATGTTCTAATTGACACACTTAAAATAACTGTTTACAGTGGTGTAAAATACTGTTTTATCAATGTGACATCTCTATTCTAAATTCAGAACCTGGGAAGGCCCTGTCATCATTTCCCTTTGGTTAAGTCGGTGTTCAGAAGTCAAAGAAGCTATTCTAGATCTCATGTGTTCCCTTGGACCCCCGAAGCCCCCTCCCTATTCAACAACTAATAACATTGTGTACTTTCCTGATGCCCATCTGCTGACTGTGATGTGGAGGGAAACCATTGCTGTCTTCCTGTCCAGAAAATTAGGTTGAATAAACCTTTGAGAAGCATCTTTCTGTTTCCACAAAAATAGTGTAACATGTTAATTAATGACCCTGGTAGTAATTTTGCCTTACACACACACACACACACACAGAACTGAACAGAGTTGAAAATATGAAGCAAATTTACTTTGCAAAAAACAAAAACAAACAAAAGAAAAATGCCCATTTTAACTATTTTCATATTACCTGCCAAAGGAAAGTAGATCTGATAGTTTCAATGCTTATGGAATGCACATCCCCTTACGTTAATCTGCTGTTTCAGGTGTTTCCATTGCCTGCGCCACATTCCAAATACACACGCAACCTCCAACCTGCTCTGCAAATATTCCAGCTATCAAAAAAGCATAATGCACCATGTAGCTAAAATTAAATCCGTTTCGAATTCTCGGGAGTTGTGACCGTGGTTGCTTAAGCCACGGCACTAATGAAACGGCCTCAGCTGCTGTAGTATTCCAATCACCACAATCTGGTTTTCCTTAGTAATTGTGAAGGTCGAAACCGAAAGCTTGATTCAGAGAGGAAATTAAAAGTTAAGAATAAAAGGGAATGAAGACATTTCACCCCCTACTATGTGTCACCATACTTTATTGAGTTGACCTTGTAAAGTTAACAAAGAAAGGTTTTGCTGTATATTATATTGGAGTTGACTACAAGACCTGGAAATTCTGTGTTTGTTTCTAATTTTTAAAGCAGCACAGTTTCATTTAGTTGTGTTATTTTTCAATAGAGATGATGCTGCGAATATTCCTTCACACCATGTGAAGATCTGTCACCGTGACGGGCTTAATTAAAAGCTAAATGCCCAATAGTCAGACAGGATTTTCAGGGCAGAGGGCATGCTGGGAAGAAGCGGAGTCACCTGCCAAACTCAGGGTCAGTGTGACTTGTGGGATACGAGGTAAGAAGCCGGGAGCCTCGTGGCAGCACATAGATTAATAGACATGGGTTAATTTAAGTTATAAGAGTTAGTTAGGGACAAGCCTAAGCTGCCGGCTGGACTTTCACAATTAATAAGCAGTCTCTGTGTGGCTTATTTGGGAGCTGGCTGGAGGGACAGAGAAATGGCATCCAACATGGAGGCTTGAATATCCACATAAGGCCTGTGAAAACACGGCCTCTTAGTCCTGCAGTTTCTCATGCTGACCCATGGCACACAGATGCGTCCGGGCTCAGCTGTGTGTCTGTTTAAGGTTTTGCTCATGCAGACAGAAAAGGTTAAATCATAAAGCAGGTTCAGATCGAAACAAAACAAGAAAACCCTCTAAACAGGTTATGGGTGTTTAGCAATGCATGTGGGCTTACAGAAAAAAAGAAAAAGAGTATAGACAGTCCTAAGCATAGTTTAAAAACAATAAAATAAAGTCTTTAAAGAGAGAAGTGAATTAATAAGAATAATAACAGAAGCCATGTGGAGATGGGAGACACAGGGGTCTGGATCCTGCATGGTCTTGTATTGCCTTTAAATTTTTTGATTGCTGATGAGCAAACAATAGTTGCTGAAGGACATTGGATTATTTTCTCTGCACTTCTGTTTACTCTGATAATATTATATCCTTCTCATGTCTCTGATGGAGTTGAAGACTAGTTATAGTTTTCCTTGTTACCAAATTCGAAAAAGAAACTCACAAAAAGAGGTGTAAAGCGCACAAGGTTGAGAGACATAAAAAGATAGTTTTGGGTTGCTGATACAAGATAGGATAGAAAGTGAATTAGGTACAATACTTTGGAATCACCAAGATAGGATAGATAATGGACTGTTTTCTCTAATTTTGTCAAATAGGAATACGCTGGATACTGTAACTGTGATTCTTACTTAATAACTGTTTTGGTTGTTTACTCTGTTAAAATTAACATCTTTTTTAATTAGACAGAAGGGGGAAATGTTGTGGAATAATCTTTTTGTACACTGTAAAGATTTGTCATTTGAATTGGGTTAATAAAAAGCTGACGACTGACTGGTATCGAGGCAGGAAGTATGGGCAAGACAACCAAAGGATGCTGGGATGAAGAAGAGCAGAGTCGAAGGAGATGCCAGCTGACACAGAGGAAACACCTAGGAAAATCAGATTACAAGCCATGAGTCACATGGCAGAGGCAGATTTAAAAAAATATGGGTTAGTTTAAAATGTAAGAGTTAGCTAGTAGCAAGTCTGAGCCATTGATCGAGCATTTACGATTAATATTAAGTTTCTGATTGGTTATTTGGGAGTATCTGCTGGCACGGGAAAACTCTGCCTAGGCTTTAACGCAGGGACAATTAGGCAACACTAGAGAGTCAAGCCATGCCACTAGGTTGTCCTGTGCATGTGACATCACCTTGTCAGGAGACCCATCAATTAACTTCTACTCAAACTAAAGTATAAATGATTCCTAGTAGGCTGTTTTCTAGGCCCATATTTTTAAGTCTTTTTAAATTTGGGGTATATTAATTATGCTTAATTATTTCATTCTGGCATTATAGTATTTCAAATACATTCACAAATTCAGTTACCTTGCACCCTCTCTTGTTCTCTCACTTCTGCTAATACCTCTCTTCTTCCAAACTAGGCCCCTTCTATTTAGAGAGAGAGAGAGAGGGAGAGAGAGAGAGAGAGAGAGAGAGTCCCTCCTTAGCCATTAGCCACACCTAAAGCTTTAGGAAGCAGTGGGGTCCATGATGGATCTAGATTTATTTTTAAAATTTATGTATGTGGATGTTTTGCCTGCATACATGTCTGTATACCACTTATGTACTTATGTATCTAGTGCCTGCAGAAGCCAGAATTGGGCATTGGATCCCTTGGACCTGGAGTTACAGAGGGTGGTAAGGTACCTGGGCAGTGTAAGGGGAGTCAGAACTCATAAATGCTGAGCCAACTATTCTGCCTAGGGTCCAGATTTTTAGTTAGTGACAATCCTAAAGACTCTCTGCTAAGCTTCTATAAATTTTTTCTTTTGTGTGTGTGTGATCCAAGTATTCTAGTTTTGTGTAGGTAGCAAGATTTGTCATTGACTAAGGTGATGAAGGCCATTTGTCTCAAAAGGTTACGTGACTGCTCCTGGATATTCCTGGAAACTGAGTGAGACTCAAAGCCAGATAGATGCTCAAATCCATGTTACTAAGTTACAAAGTGTTTACCTATAACCTTTGTCCATCCTCTGCTATACTTTAAGACCTCTTCAGCTTGCTTCAGAATATCTGATAAATAAATAAATAAATGTAAATTTATTACTGTTCAGTATCATTAGGGAATAATGACAAAAGCTTTCTATATGACCAGTAGAGATGAGAGTTTGGAGTTTTACAAACATTTTCAATCCACAATGGGAGAACCCTGTGGTCCCTGTCTCCAACAGTTTATGGATCATATATTACAGCACACTTGTTTGTGCTCAGAGTTCATCTAAATTAGGGATAAGAAAGGTACAGTGTGGCAGTTCTGACTGGGGACCTGAAACCAAGTTCTAGGCCCACTTTTGTTGCAAAATGTGCGACCCTGGGGCTCAGGACCTCTTTGGGCTCTCACGGATTGACACTGAGAGGAAGGCCTTCCGCGAGCTGCCCTACACGTCCTTGAAGTTCTTTAATATTGCACACCGATGAGAGCGAATGTCAATACGTATTTATCATTTTATGCTTTGACAATTTCATACACAGATGTCTCAGTTCGCCTCCTATTTCTATGGTAAAGACCACGGCCCAAAGAAACGTAGAGAGGAAAGGAAGCCATGGCGGGAACCGGAGGCAAGAACTGAAGCAGAATCCCCCTGAGGGGTGCGGGTCACTGGATTCCTCTCCATGGTTTGCTCAGCCTGCTTTCTTAAACACCCCAGGACCACGTGCTCAGGGATGGCCCCACCTATAATGGGCACAGTCCTCCCACGTCAATCATTAACCAAGAAAGACCTCTGCAGACTCGCCGACAGCCTATCTGATGGAGGCACTCATCAACCGAGGTTCCCTCGTTCGGGTGACCCTAGCTTCTGTCAAGGTGACAAGCAAAACAAAAATGCGGTATTCCAGGGTCAAATAAGTCTGTCAGTCTGCTGATGTGGGTGTCCGGCTCCCTCCCTGCACCACTCCCTGAGCGGGGACTCTTTGGTGCTTGAACTGATAAAACCTGCCTGCCCTTACTCTGACCCGGCTGGCTGGGTGGCTAGGGATAAAGAGTGACGTGCTAATTTAATAGAGGGTCAGAAAGGGAGAGGAATGGCTTTAAAAAGAGCAAGAGGAAGGTGAGAGGACCTGTGAGCGTGTCTGTGCAGTGTCTTTGTCCAAGTGCCAAGTGTCCTTAATGCTCCCTGGCAAGGGGCTCGTGCAGATAGGGACACTCAAGAACTGCTGTTCTCATCTTAGCCTCATGTTATAGCCCGGAATCCCAGTGACGTGGAGCACCTAAAAAGGTGAAAAGTAAACAGATTTCAGTTCTGGGAACCAAACCCCTGACCTCTTCAAGCTCTTAACCACTGAGACTTCCTTCAGCCTTGCTTCTCCCAGTCTTTTTTTTTTTTTTTTTTTAACATGAAATTTAGAAATTTCCTGTGTTAAGTTTATACTATTTTATGTCTTTGGGTGAAAAGTCGGGCTTTATCCTTTCCTCTGGATTGTAGAGGTGGGCAGATGGGGAGATGGGGACATGGAAACAGTTGGAAGACTGGCCACTTCATCAAAACAGACCCACAGGCAATTAAGATAAGAAGTACTTAAGAGTACCCAAGCCCATAGCACTCACGTTCTGGAATCCAAGTTTTCTGGCCTTTGGGGCATTCTGCAAAACCTTCTAAGGTGAGTTATATCTTGTCAGATGGATGTGGGGGTGGGGGTTGGATTAGAACATACAACCAGCTTGGTAGGTTGTTCTTGAGTGTAATTTACTTCATCACTTCTAGCCTGGTAAGTATACCCAAAGGGTTTATATTGATGTGTGTGACTGAACAAAAACAAAAAAACAATAAGGTCTTCATCGACCCGTGGTTTAATGGCTTTAAATAAATTAACTTCTTCTGGATCGATTCAGCACGCTGATGATATTTGCAATCTATTAACTTCTTAGCGTTTCTCCCCTCAGTTACAACTTTAACATATAACTTTGGAGAAATCATTTTGCATTCATCAAGTGAAGGTATTACTTTCTACACACAGAAAACTTCAAAATGCATAGTCATACACATAAAGAAAGCATCTAACTGCAAGCTTGGGGCATAGTCCCGGATTCTGGTTTTAAAATGAGACTTTTTCACAGTTTTTAATTAAAATAAGGTCTTTTAAAAGAATGAAAAGTGACTGGGTGTGGTGGAATGTGTTTATAATCTCAACACAGGAGAAGCTGAGGCGAAGGATGGAGTAACGACAGCCTGGGCTGCATCCAACTTCAAGGCCCGTTTGAGCTAACGTGGAAGAAACTGTCTCAAAAAACTAAGGAGTAGAGTTATATCTTGATGGCAAACACTTGCCTAGTGCTGTAAGCCATGGATTCAAACCCCAAACACCATAAATATAAATAAATGAAGTTTACAAACTAAAAGTGTTTGATTCGAGGTGCAGAACACCCTTGGGGGATCAGCTGTCCATTTGTACCAAACCATCTGACTGGTGTGGGCTGAATTACGGATGTTTGTCAGTTCATATACCAATGTCCTACCCCTGAGTGTGGTTCTACTTGGAAAGAAAGCTTTTAGGAGGTAATTAAGGCTAAGGAGGCCCTAAGAATGTAGTCATAACCCATAGGAAGTATTTCTCTCTGTAGCTCTCTCTGTGTACACACATATGCATGGGGCAGGGGACCAGGCAGCTCCTGGAGAAGAAAGACATCTGTTAACAGGAACCAGTGAACTGGTGTCCTGGTCTTAAGATTTCCAGTCCCAACCTGGGAGAAAAGTAATTTCTCTTTTGTAAGCCACACAATCTATGTTTTGTTGAGGCTGCTCAAGCAGAGTAATACAGCAAGGTTAAGCATGTTATGTGTGTTTCTGGGCCTCAGCTTTTTGACACACAAAGCTCGTGGATTGGGTTAGATAAAGCAGGTCATCCTTCAGTTCCAGCATTAATGACTCTAGCTGAATCTGTCTCCCTCTAGAAAATAACCAAAAGAAAAACTTAATCTTAGTTTCAAGTTCTTGGGAAAATTATAAATTAGCCAAAGAAGTTGTATACACTTTACCCAGATACACCAATTTTTAGTATTTTTTCAACTTTTCATGTCTACATGTGTATATATATAATACACACACACACACACACACACACACACACACACACACATATATATATATATATATATATATATATATATATATACATTCATACATAGGAAATACATTCTTTTGTTTATTTTTTTGAACCATTCGACAGTTAATTGTCCTAAATATGGTCCTGTGCATTTCCTAATAACAAGGATCAATGGTCACTTAACTGTGACTGCCAATCTTGGGAAAGTCAACAGCCTGTTTCATCAGATGCCCCAACCACTATCTTCTCCACCTGTGTGAGAGCTGGTTCTCAGTGCCAAGTTGCACTGAGATGTCATGATTCTTTAATGTCCTTACATAGTGGTGATGGTATGTGTGTGTGAGGTCCTTGGCTTTTTTCTTTTCTTTTCTTTTCTTTTCTTTTTTTTCTGGTATCTTCTAGAATGGCTTTGCTTGGGAATTGTTCGTTGCTGCTCATGGTACAACCCAACATACTCATGACTGGCTTGATTTTATGCAAGTGTGTGGGTCCTGGGCTACACGACCCCCAAATGCTCTTCATTATGGCAGATTTCTTCAACGGTATAGCTTTTTTTTTTTTTTTTTTTTTTGAGCCTTGCAACCATTGCATGACTATTGAGGGGACCTCTGAAGCTGTGTATTTGTGGTCTCATTACCCACACATAGGCTTGACATCCACAGAAAACTCCTTTTTTCCCCTTTTGTCATCATCTTTTTGTTCCTTCCTTCTTTTTTTCTGAAACAGAGACTCATGTCCCCCAGGCTGGCCTTGAACTTCACATTTCACTGAGGATGACCTTGGCCTCCTGATCCTCCTGCCTCTGCCTCCTGAGTGTAGATGCAAGGATGTACCAGCACACACAGCTTCATGCAATGCTGGGACTCAAACCCAGGGTGGTATGCGTGGTTAAGCAAGTACTCTTTTTCTTTTTGTTCTTTATTTCTGAGATAGGGTTCCTCTGTGGCTTTGGAGGCTGGAACTAGCTCTTGTAGACCAGGCTGGTCTCGAACTCACAGAGATCTACCTTAGGCAAGCACTGTTAATCACTGAGCTACATCACCAGCCACTCACTCACTGAATGAGGCTTTACTATGATGCTTGGTGATTGGTAATTTCCAGGTCCACCACAGTTAACCCATGGCACAATTCATTCAGCTTGATGAAGGCGTCTTCACCCTGCCCTTACCATAACGCCTAACTATTGCACTCAGGACTTTGTGTGTGTTTTACTTATCCGTGATGCTCATGTTGTCCTGATAGGGCCAATATAAGCCCTTTCAAACTGTTCCTATATCCTTTTTACATACTGCCATCATTTAAAGAAAAAAAAAAGAACCAAACCAAAACAAATCTTTCCTAGGATAAATACTAAAATAAGAGGGAAATAAAGTGTTGCTGGAGTATTGTTTGTATATGCTATAGGGTCCCAGAAACAAAGTTATGAACAGATAGCCAACTGACAGCAGTTCCAAAGTTTATCAGATATATATACAAAACATTTTCTTTAGTTGCATTATTCTTAGCTTGGCTGGCTGGTTCTCAGATTTCATAGTTATCATAAGCAATTAGATTGGAGTTAGTCAAAATCTTCTGGCTGACTGGGGAGGCAGGAGCGTGGCCTACAAAAAGTTTCTTTTTAGGCTAGAATCGCAACTTCTCTGTCTCCTGACTCTCCCTGTTTGCTATGAAGGGTCGTCCGGCCTCTGCAGCCTTGCCAATGAACCACAATTTTCTCTCAAACACAGCAACAGCTTATCCCTATGCTCAGCTTCCTGTGCTCACAGCACCTTCAGTGACTTGCTAAGGTGAAGACAGCAGAGCTCTGGGATGTAAAACGTCTAGCAGGGGAGGCTGGCCACCCAAACACGGGGGAAGCGCTAAGAATCCCGAGTCGCATGCTTACTCCAAAACGGCTGCCCTTCTAAACCTCCCTAAACGGTACCACTGGGGTCTACATGTTCAAATGTTCGAGACTATAGGGGACATTTCTCATTCAAACTGTCCCCAAGTCTTGGGGACCATCAAGGAAGAAGGCCTTGAAAGACAGGAAGCGCCAGAGATTGAGGCGAGGCAGGAAGGGAGGCAGGCAGTCACCGAAAACAACAGTGACTGGTTGCCAAGGAGTCACAGAAAACAAGTCTTTGCGGGAGTGATTAGGGAAGAAGGTGAAAGGTGGCTGGAAATGTCTTTTCCTCTCCCCCTCCATTCTAAGCTGACCAAGCTCATCTCCCGATTCCTCTCTCCTCCTTATCCTCCGACCTCTTAATTCTCCATCTTTTTAGTTGCCTGGATTTGGTTGATCTCTGTTTATTGGTTTATACAACCAGCGAGCTCAGACATTTATTTGTAGAATGCAGTCTTCGGGGACCCAATGAAGGTTGCAAACACTCCTTATTTTTCTTTTCTTTTCTTTTTTCTTTCGCATTTTAATCCTTCCATCATCCAGACTAATTGCGATGCTCCCAGTAAAACGGTCTCGTAAGTGGGAGGCAAGAGAAAGCCAATTGCCTTGAGATTAGTACTAATTGGAGAGAAAAAGAAAACAGAATTTCAGTAAGATGGCTGGCGTTGCAGAACGCACGTAGTGGGTGCTTCAGAAACCAGCGTGACTCGCTTAGGAACCTTGAATCATCTTTCATGAACCGCTCAAGCGTTTGCCAAACAGGTTCCACGCAGGCTTTGTAACCCAGGTGTGGCCTTTCCGGGACGCAGGCTTTGTAACCCAGGTGTGGCCTTTCCGGGACGTGGGTCGCAGGGACTCTGCAAACGCCGCACTTGGGGCCGTTCCGGGCCCAGCCACTGGGTCACCCACAGCTCGGGGGCAAACATCTGACCACAGTGCAAATGTGTAACGCGTTTACCTAGGGGACCCCAATCCTGGATGGCGGGAACCCGCACCCCCGCTTGTCCCTGTGCGCGGGCTGCGCGCCGAGCTGGACTCTGGAAGGGACCAGGACCGGGGAAAGTCAGACGGAAGAATCGTTACTTAAACAGGGCAAAGAAAAGAATGCAGAACTGAGGTTAGTTATTGACCTCAGAGAGGCGGGACGATTGGACGTGAAGTGCTCAGGGATAGGACACCCGAGAGGAAGCGGACACAGCGCCGAAATAGCTCAGTTGGGAGAGCGTTAGACTGAAGATCTAAAGGTCCCTGGTTCGATCCCGGGTTTCGGCAGTTGGTTTTTAGTTTTAATCTGAGATGAGAGTCGAATTTACTAATATCCTCCCATCCAAGGGCTTCCCGCGGGTTCGTCTCAAGCTCGCAGACCTGGGGTCCTAGGGAAACACGTGCAGCTGTTCTCGGCCACCAGCGGCGGCGGGCACAGCGAGCTGCTCCCGGGTGTCGTCGGAGGCGCTGCCGAGCGAGCGACGCGGGACTCAGTGCCTGGCGCACCAGACTGGGAAGTGGGGAGTCGGGGCGCGCAGGACGTCGGGGATCCCTGGCGAGAGAAAGAAAGCACGTCCACATGTCACCCGGCCCCCGCACTGTCACCAAGGTTTGCTGGAGCTGCAAGAGAGCGGGCGCGGGGGTGGCGCAGGCAGGTCTCCTGGCTTCACGCTAAAGGCGTGGTGGCCTTAGAGCGCCTAACGTTTAACTAAGGGCGGTCTCAAAGTGTGCTCTGGGGACCAGGAGCCCAGCCTCTCAGCATCACTACACCAGGCTGCTCAGTGGGGCCCAGCACGAGGCGAACGATCCATCACCCGCCCTCCCAGGGGGGTCCCCGGTGGCTCACTTTTGGGCTCCCCTGGGCTGGACACGCGCGCGCTTTGGAGTCTCATGCTATATACGGTCTGACCATCGCCCGCTCCCAACTTCAATCTCGCCGTACGCATTTTTCCATAAAGCTGCAGCCTGATAACTTTTGCTGTTTTTCCCCGAGGGGCTGCGTCCTCTCGTGGATGTCAAACTGTGAGGTGTCAAACATCCAGAAGTGGAATGTTTTCCTGGAAGCCCGCAGACGGCTTGCCACGGCGCTCAGTGACTAAGGAGACTGGAAGACTATAGGCCCTTACTTTAGAGAAGACACGGTTTCACAGGGATGTACACCATCATCAAATATTCGTTGGAGTAGGTGCTGGTCCCGTCCTTCTGCCGTTGATGAGAGCAAGGGGGAGCCTCCTCAGAGCTCCTCAGAAAACTTGGGAGAGAAAGCTGAATCAGCTATAGATGTCCAAGGCCACAGATAAATATACCCCGGAGTAAATATTTCTTTCGTAATTGTTCTGTATACTCTAGACATTTGAGGCCAGAACTATGATTAAGAAAAAAAAAAAAGAAGTTATTACAACCGTTACACGTAGTAAAAGTAGATGAGCACTGAATATTTAATTAGGGTCTTCCATGAATGAGTATGGACATGTATCATGACCCTTTTATTAGCCCTGGGCCACACTTTCACCTTTTCAAAAGTTTATGCTATAATATCATATCTCAATTTGTTTGATGGTTTAGACTTGACCAGAAGTACAGTTACTTGAATTTGTCTCGATTTCTAAGTTGATATGGATCTCTCACAATTACCCTTAATACATGTTGTGACAGTGTGACCTCAGACTGCCCTACTTATGCGTCCCTCACTGGAGGGTCTCTAACCAGCAACTGCAGAGAGCTCTTGGAGACTGTCATTTGGAAAAAGGCCAGCAGGTGGCCCAGGGAGTGACATCAGATTGCTAAGAAAGGGCCGGGCTGGGATCCGACCAAATTCGTACCACACATTCCAATGTTGCAGTGACCAGTCTAAAGCATGGTTCGTAGGCCCAGATATACTGTACACAGCACAGTGAGCGATCCCATCCCAACATGTCCCAAGCTGAGAGCGCCAAGGATAACCATAGTCTCCAGTTTTAGGGTCCTCTCTTATTTCCACACATTCAAACACTATCTTGCTGGTCGATAGTCCTTCCAAGTTGATAACATAGGTAAACAAACTCATGTTACATATGTTATGCTTGCTCTTGGGAAGAGCCAGCATGAGACACCAGCCTGAGTCGTGCACATAAAGGAATGCTTCTATTGCATACACCAGGGATCTGCAATGAGAACGTTAGTAAATTACATTTCTTTTTGAGAATGTCACACATAAATGCCGCGTTTACATAGTTTTGCTCCCCCCTCACTTCCCTAGAGAATTAAACAATATATTGTTTTATTATTCAGACATTTCATATAGGTGGTTTGAATGAAAATGGAGCCCATAGGCTCATAGACTTGAATGCTTAGGGAGTCGCATTATAAGGGAGTGGATTGAGAAGATGAGATTGACTGGCAGGTACGGTCTCGTTGAAATAGGTGTGGCCTGTGCTGCTGGAGTGGGTTCTCTCTCTCTCTCTCTCTCTCTCTCTCTCTCTCTCTCTCTCTGTATCTATCTGTCTGTCTGTCTATCTCTCTCTGCTTGTGGATCAGGATGTAGCGCTCTCTGCTACTGTTTCAGTGCCACACTTGGTGCCATGCTTTCTGCCCTGTGCCATGATGATAATGGACTGACTCACTGAAACTGGAAGCAAGACCATCCTGTTTTTCTTAATAACCCCCTAAATCCGGTCTGTGTTGTCCCTACATGTATGACTGAAGCATGGTTGATCAACCAGGGACCACAGCCACAAACACAGTGGACTCTCCCTTTCCTGGCAGCCATCAACTGTTAATAGCCCTCAGCTAGGGATGGCAGCTCATAAACCCATCCCCGCACCACTCAGGAATGCTGGCCGGCTTGATCATGAGCAGGTAACTGCAGGTGCTGTAACCGTACGAGTTCGTTGGTCCTATCACCTTTGGAACACCACCCCAACTGCTGGTTCTTGCAATCTTTCTACACCTTCTCCCACAGCGTTTCCTGAGTCTTGTGAGAATGGGGTGTTTGGCTTCCCTGTGATGAAGCCTTGGAGCTACAGGAAGGACCAATCTGGCAAGACATACATGGGCACATGTGGTGGGGAACCAACTGTTTTCTGATTAGATCGAATGCCTGCCTCACAGGGGGGAAACACATGCCCAGTGGTAGAGAAGTTTGATCAAACACCCAGGACCACGGAGCCTGGCAGCCCTGGCCTGGACCTAGTAATGTAAGAGCAAGGTAAACTGGAGAGGATGGAGTTAACTCCATCCTCAGAAAAAGCCACCCTGAGAAATTCCCTGCATGACACAAGACTGATTCAGCTCCAGCCAGGGAACCATAAACAGTTCCAAGGAACACCCAAACTGTGCCCACCCCTGTCAAAATGACCCCATCCAAGTGGTCAGGCAATGACTAATTTTGGTAAATAACACCTTCTCATTACAACTGTCCTTGTGGGCAACTGTTAGTAACAATTTTGAAATTCCCCTAGCCCCCACGTCAATGAATCCAAAGGTCATCTACTCTTACCACAATCCTGAACAGCCAAGCACGTTATCACTATGCTTGCAGTTTTTTTTTTTTTTTTTTTTTTTTTTTTTTTGCCCCTTTAAAAACTCCTTACAATTGAGGCCAGGCACCCTTCTCCTGCAGCTGCTGTGCCAGTTTGCTGGACAGGGTCCCTGCCGAGGCTTGTAACTTAACACTAAACTTTCGTGGACTTTTTGGGGTCTCACAAACTTGGCATGACACTGCTATTATTTTGCTAAATGAACATAGTGTCCAGCTGCCTTCTAAATTCGCATCTCTGTAACCACAGATTAGTGCAGCTCTCAGTCCCCACCAGAGAAGCTTCTTTGGGTACTGGATGGTGGTTAATGCAGAAACACATAATTGGTCCCAGGGCAGAGAATAAGTGTCTGTGTGGTCTGTTCACCCATAAATGGGCATTTTTATCACATAGGGGATTTTATGCAGGTTTGACCAACTTAGCTGTCTTAGTAGGATGTTATTGCTGAGAAGAGACACCAGGACTACATCAACTCTTAGAAAAGGAAACATTTAATTGGGGCTGGCTTACAGTTTCAAAGGTTCAGTCCATTATCATCATGATGAGAAACTCGGAGGAGCACAGGTGGACACGGTGCTGGAGAAGGAGCTGGGAGTTCTACATCTTGGCCTGCAGGCAGCCGCAGGAGACTGTGGGACACACTGGGCATAGCTTGAGCACAGGAGACATCAAAGTCACCCCTACAGTGACATACTTCCTCCAACAAGGCCACACCCACTCTAACAAGGCCACACCTCCTAGTCCTGCCACTTCTTATGGGTCAAGCATTTAAATGCATAAGGCTATGGGGTCCAACCACCTCATCAGCCTAAAGAGGACATACAGGCTAAAGAGGAGGAGATTCATTTTATTTATTTTAGTTTTTCTCCATTTTTTATTTGAATTAGAAACAAGATTGTTTTACATGTCAGTCCCAGGTCCCTCTCTCCCTGCTCTCTCCCCCTCCCAACTAACACCCTACCTATCCCATACCCTTTCTGCTCCCCAGGGAGGGTGAGGCCTTCCATTGGGGGGAGGTCTTCAGAGTCTGTCATAGTCTTTGGGATAGGGCCTAGGTCCTCCCCCATGTGTCTAGGCTCAGGGAGTATTCCTCCATGTTGGATGGACTCCCAAATTCCACACCTATGCTAGGAATAAGTACTGATCTACTACAAGAGGCCCCATAGATTTCTGAGGTCTCCTCACTGACACCCATGTTCATAAGGTCTGGATCAGTCCTATGCTGGTATTCCAGCTATCAGTCTGGGGACCAAGAGTTCCCCCTTGTTCAGGTCAGCTGTTTCTGTGGGTTTCACCAGCCTGGTCTTGACCCCTTTGCTCATCACTCCTCCTTCTCTGCATCTGGATTCCAGTTCAGTTCAGTGATTAGTTGTGGGTGTCTGTTTCTACTTCCACCAGCTGCTGGATGAAGGCTATAGGATGGCATATAAGTCAGTCATCAATCTCATTATTAGGGGAGGGCATTGAAGGAAGCTCCTCCTCTGTTGCTTAGATTGTTAGTTCGTGCCATCTTTGTAGATCTCCAGACATTTCCCTAGTGCCTGATTTCTCTTTAAATCTATGTCTCCCTTTATTACAGTATCTCTTATCTTGCTTTCATCTATTCTTCCCCTGACTCAACCTTCCTGCTCCCTCCTGTCCTCCTCACCCTGAGGAGATTCATTTTAAAGTGTCACAGTGAATGGGTATGAAGTAGATGACCTGGTTTTTTTCATAGAAGATTTGTCTAAAGTTGAGTAGAAAATTATGATTGAATAAATGTGATTATATTTAACAGGACTGCTAACTATCTTCTAGCACTTTTTAAATATTTAAGTTTGATCTCTTTATGGTCTTTGGTACTGATGTTTCTGGAAGGAAGGGCTGGAGTAGCAGGTTGTGTGAAGACTGAGTGGGAGTGGTATCAGCTCACTGGAATGATGCTTCTGATTGCATTGGGTCTTAATGCTAAGTACCACCATGTGCTGCTCTGCTAATTTCATAAGACACTGACCAAACAATGTGGAGAGGAATGTGTTTATTTGGATCACAAGTTATAGTCCATCACCAAGGGAAATCAATGCAGCAACTTAAGGCAGGAACCTAGAGGTAGGAACTGAGTGGTCTTGTTACTTAGGGACATTAAGTCACCCATATCAGAACATCTAGAAGCAAAGCCAACATCTTTTGCTGCCTGTTGCCATTATGATGCGTTAGCATGGGCATCACAATTATATTCCAGTAGTACACACACACACACACACACACACACACACACACCTCCTGATGTAAATCAAAAGGACTCTCCACAGGGCCACTGTGTGTGGTTAGTCTCTATAGTAGGGGAAACCAGACAATTTTTATCTATGTCCATGTTTGACGTCTGAAGATAGATAATACCTGGTATGGACCACACGGTGACCATTGCTGCTTGACAAAGTTCAACTTTGCAATCACGCTTCTCCAGCATGTTTTCATTCTCATTTTTAATGGTTCTCACTATTGTGCCTTTCCTTTGGGGGTATTTTGTGTGGGCTTTGCTGAAGCACGGAAATGCGCACAATAGTAGCCTCCGTTTTATTTTTTAAAGATTTGTTTATTGATTATGCATACAGTGTGAAACGTTCAGGCAGACACCTAGGCAGCTCAAAGGGCCCTGTGTTGTGTGGTCACGTCATGGCTACATCGTCTCTCATTACAGGGCTGCGTAGGGACTCAGTGCGCATGCACGAGCTCCCCTTTTAAACCCGCAGCATTATTCTCCTCTCTCTCTCTCTCTCTCTCTCTCTCTCTCTCTCTCTCTCTCTCTCTCTCTCTCTCTCTCTCTCTCTCTCTCTCTCTCTCTCTCTGCCCTGCTCTGTTCTTCCATTTCTCTCTCTCCCCCTTCTCGCTCTCGCTCTTCTGCCCTACAATAAACTGGCTAATGTGCTCCCTATAGTCCATGTCCATCTCTCGAATTTCTAATTTAAGCAAAAGAAAAGTGGTCTACCTGCAGGCCAGAAGAGGGCACCAGATCTCATTACAGATAGTTGTGAGCCACCATGTGGTTGCTGGGAATTGAACTCAGGACCTTCTGGAAGAGCAGCCAGTGCTCTTAACCTCTGAGCCATCTCTCCAGCCCAGGCAGCCTCTTTAAACAAAATAATTCTGTTAAAAAAAAAAACTCCCTGCCACCGTGGAACCATATAGCGTGGTAATTCTGCATATTCCCATACAAGTTAACACCAATCTGCTAGGAAGTTTAGGTGAGTAATATATGCATGATAATTAAGGTATATTTGAGAATCAGGATTAACAAATTCCCACAGACTACTCAGGCTCACAGTAATATTTGTCTAGCTTCATCTTTGTACACTTTAAGTTTTAGCTATCTGGATAAACTAAACCATACAAAAGACTGCAATATTCTATAATGCAATGTCTGATCCCCCACGAAAGTCCTTTTCCCAAGGTCAGGCATTTAGACAAAAGTCCCCATTCCCTCAGGGGCTTGTAGAAAGTTCCTGCTTGCTGGAAAAGGAGAAATTCTTATCTCTGGTGAAAGGAACCTGTAGCCCTTTCATTAACATGGGACCGGTGCCCGTTAACTTGTCAAGGTCAATGCCTGCTTCCTCGCCCCTGACCTCTAACCACACCCCAGCTCACGTGCCGCTTTCTCCCATTTAACCCTATGTGCAATTATAGAGTATAAAATGTGTATTCTTTTTTCAGTAAATTCGAGGGTAACCATTGCAAGTCTCTTTCTACACCCCCCACAACCCACCCCACCCCATCCTGGACTCACTCCACACATCTTTGGGACCTGAACCCCAAGGAAACAGGTCTCCAACAGATAATACTGGAGATAAAGATGCCAACACAAAAATTGCCCTTTTCCCCTCCAAAAGCCAACCATGAACTTGACAACCCTTCCTCGTCTGTGTGTTGCTTTTATTTCAGGGATTTTTTTCTGTTTTTGTTTTGTGTTTAAGCTCGTCTTCCAAAGGTTGGCAGTAGAGGGGACACACTGCAACTTCCGGTAATGAGAGAATTAAAAACTGAGACAGAGAAAAGGACACCCATGCCAGCGATTTAGCTTTAATGGAAGGCTGTTTTTCAAGAAGAGAGGGAGAGTGTGAACAAAGGAGACAGCACTGACAGAGAGGGATTAGCCTGCCCCACAGCAAAGATAGGAGTGACCCTCTTACAAGCTAGATAGCCTTGAGCAGGGTCCAGTAATTTTCCACTAGTCGTGAGAACAGCATTTTGAAAGAAGTTGCTTCCCTCATGTTTTAAGGGGTTCTTTGTCATGTGAGACAAAAATCACTGGCTGCTTTGTCCCCAGAGACATTGTTAATCCTGCTGGTTGAGACTAAGACCACTACCTCAAGTTAAAACCAAATTTGCAGTAAACTTTAATTAAATACTCACCAGGAGGATGGGCTCTGGCCAGGTCTGTCTCTGTCTCCCCAGAAAAATGGCCCTGAATTACAGTTGCAGTGACCTAAGTATTTCCTTTCACCTGTTTTGTGGATGACATATTTGTTCTTAGCTTGCAGCAGTTGTCTATGTATATCTAAGCATCTATCACCCATCTACCTATCATCATCTGTCTCTCTTCCGAGCTGTCTGTCATTCATCTACCCATAATATACCTGTCATCTACCTATCTATCTGTTTGTCTGTCTGTCTATGTATCATCTATCTATGTATCTATCATCTATGTATCATCTATCTATCTATCTATCATCAATTATCTATCATCTAGTTATCTAATATTCCCTGGACTCGCATGTTGCAGTAAAGATGCTGATGAACCAACACCATTTACTTTTTTCCCTGAAGCTGATGTCAGGGAGATGTAGTCCTGAAGAGGCAGAAGACAGGCTAAAGACAACATGCCACAGCTGTGTACACACGTGTGGCATGAGGAGTGGTCAAGAGCAAGAGACTCTACAGGCAGGTAACCTAGACCCGAGCTCAGCCTTCACTTATTGCCTGCACAGTTTCCTTAAGAGCTAGAACTCCTTGTCCCTGCATTTTTCATTTGTGAAGTAGGGAAAAATAAATGAGAAACTCCCATAAAGGCACTTAGCAGGTAGCCCCGGGCAAGCATTACCTGCTCAGGAAGAACTTTCCTCAACACTTCTTCCATCATTAGCACGTCCCCACTTTTCATCTCCCATTGTGCCTCTGCTATGGTTTGGATGTTGACCATCCCCCAAAGGCCCATGTGTTAAGATCTTGGTACCCAGGAGAGTTCTATTGGGAGATGGTAGAACCTTCGAGATGGGGCATAACCACCTTAGCTGAAAGAAGCCATTCTCCTGGTGGGGCTTATGAGTATCTGGATGTTTCTTCCTCTTCTTCACCTTCCTGGCTATGATTTAAACTGCTCTCTCTGCCACACATCCCTGAGGCTGACACCCAGCACCAGGACCCTCAAAGGAAGAGATCCACCAGATCATATCTGGAACCTTCAAAGCGTACGGCAGGACAAACCTTTTCTGTAAAAGTTAGTTGTCATGTATTTTCTGTAGTACAGGAGAGCTGTTGGATATAGTCATGCTTGTGCTTACAGGTCTAGGTATTTTACTGGTTGTTCTTTTGACTGGTCACTGTTATCCCCTGAAGATCAAGAGCTGTGTGCAGACCAGAAAACGTAGATGCAATCCTGAGTGTGTGATTGTCAGTAAAGATGTATCTGCTCAGGGTGGCATTCCTTTGCCGGAGTTGTGTTATTGTATTCCCAACAAGAGAACAAAACTTCCCCAGAATCAGAGTTGAGGGTCCCAGTCTTTCCTGTGTCTTGTGTCAACTAACTTGTATCACACACCGTCAGAGCTGCTGTCTGCTGACAAGCATCTCTTTTCAGAACTACAACGCTGCATGGACATTTAATGTTGTGAAAGAGTTTCAGTATTTTCTCTCTTTGTGTATATCTGCATCACCTTTGTCCATTTGCCCAATAACAAGGAGGAGTAAAAAAAAAAAAGCTCTGTACTTTCTTCAATGTTGCAGGTGGCAAACAGTAGTGCTAAACTCCTTGTTAGTGCCAGAAAAAAAATAGCACATGGGCTTGTCCTGATCTAATGGAAGTTGAGGCCTTTTGGGGATCTAGCTGCCTGGATACTGACTCTGGCTAATATAGGTCATAAACCTGTGAACCAGGATTATAGCAACACATGGCAGGGTGACTAATCAAGACATATCCAGGAACAGGAGAATTATCTCCATCTTCCAAGATACTTACCATGTTTTGGATCATTGTTTTAAAATGTAAAGTTCATAGAACTTTCTAGATAAATTTAAGAAAAGCTTTCAGATGTATCTGAGAGATCAAGGACTAAATAAAAGTTTTGGGTTCAAGGAATCAAAAATCTGACAGTCCAACACAAAGAGAAACATGGCTATATGGCAACATTGTACCTAATTCTCCAATTATCCATAGGTTTAAGAGAAAATATTATAACTATAATTCTTACTTAACAACTGTCATGATATATATAATTTTACTATGTTAAAGTTATTTATTCCTTTTTATTTAGGCAGAAAAGAGGAGATGATGGTAAAGCTGTTTTGGCCAATGGACAGGCAGGATGTAGCCAGGCAGGAAGTATAGGCAGGGCTACCAGACGAGGAGAATTCTGGGAAGAGGGAAGGCAAAGAGCAGTCGCTGGGGAGAGAAGCCATGTAGCCACCAGGGAGGTAGCATGCCTAGACATTCTCTGGTAAGCCAAGACCACAAGGAGATACACAGATGAATAGAAATGGGTTAATAAATAAGAGAGAGAGAGAGAGAGAGAGAGAGAGAGAGAGAGAGAGAGACAATAAGAAGCCGGAGCCATCGGTCTAACAGTTTATAATTAATATAAGCCTCTGTATGTTTATTTGGGCTTAGGGGCAGTGGGACCAGGCTAGACAGAAACTTCTATCTATATAAGTATATATTAGCCATTAATTAAATGATAACCAAGCTACAATTGATAGATCCCAAGAGGTTAGGTAAAGAGAAGGGGTCTAGGGAGATGCATGGATCTTCCCAGAGAGGGGAAATAGAATAGATTTTGTGGGTGGGATGGGGGTAGGTGGGGATAGAAGTAGGAGGGATCAGGTGGGGAGGAGATGAGATGGAGGAGATTGCAGAGAGAGATGTCTGGAATGGGGGGGTTGCAGTTGGGAAGGTGGTGTAGAAACAGTGCAGTAAAAAATTCCTGGACGCTATGAAGGTGATCCTAATGAAGACTTCTAGTAATAGGTAACATAGAGTATCAACTGGCCATCTCTTGTAGCCCAGAAAGGCTTCCAGTGGCAGGACTGGGTTTCATGCAACTTAGTTGTTGGCCAAGGAGTCCCACGAAAATCCCCCCAAAACCCTGGGTGTTGCTAAAACAATGGGTTACTCTCTGCAAACTGATGTTGGGGCCCTGTTGATGAGGACAACACCCACTCAAGCCATTGAACATGGAGACATGGTGGCAGCTCTCCTGTGAGGTGCAGGATCGGCTCTTTTGCTGCAGAGGCCACCAAGGGGCAGGGCCAACAGCATGGCTCTAGGATTTCAGCAAGCATTGCTCCTATGACCCCCTGCAGTAACATGGGCCACAGAGATAAACACAGACCCCAACAGCAGCTGGACCATGGACCCAGACATGGCCCTTAGCAGCAGCTTGGGCCCAGACATCACCATGGACCTGATGACAGCACAGGTTACCCAGATCAGTATTGCCATGGCAGCAGAATGGTCCTCTGATACCAACATGACAGTCTCAGGTGGCAGCCAAGACCTCAGGTATATGTACAGCCTTTGGTGGTAACCAGAGCCATGGATATCAACTCAGACCTAGCTGATGTAGGGACACAGACCTAGACATGGCCCTTGGCAGGAACTTGGGCCCCAATTACACCACAGCCGGGGTGTCAGTACAGGCCACTTAGTTTGACATGGCCTCGGGAGTGGCATGGCCCTTGGATACCAACATGGCCTCAGGTAAAGGCCCAGACATGAGGCATCTGTCTGGCCTTTGGTGACACCATGGGCCACAGATATCAACATAGATCCAAGTTGAGGGAGAACCATGGACCCAGATACGGCTCTCAGCAGTAGCCTGGGCCCATATGCCACCATGACCCCAGATGGCTGTCCAGATCCCTGGCTTCCTCATGGCTTTTGATGGTAACATCAACACAGATCCTGGCTGTTTTGGTAAGGTCACCAACACAGACATGGCCCTCAGACTGCAGCTTGGGCTTGGATGTCACCATGGCCTAGTGGCAGCCCTCAGAGCTGGTTCTTAGGACTATTTTCGAAGCACAGACAAACTGTGAGATATTTCCAACTAACGGCTCCTTGACATTGCAATGAAAAGTTGGATTGACTTTAGCTTGTCCACATAGCCTCTGTGGCAGTGACAGGAGCTGTGGCCCCCCTCCCCAACAACTAAGTTGCATGAAACCCAGTCCTGCCACTGGAAGCCTTTCTGGGCTACAAGAGATGGCCAGTTGATTCTCTATGTTACCTATTACTAGAAGTCTTCATTAGGATCACCTTCATAGCGTCCAGGAGTGCACTGTTTCTACACTGCCTTCCCAACTGCATGGCCCACAGCAATGTAGGCCATGCTGTGCCTTTTAAAATACTAACATATCAGTAGTGCTTACACACTTTAGGGGACTGAGGGAGTAGATGGTTCAACTTGCTGGAAATAATTGAAGAGATCTCTGGCTTTGGGGCCAGCATTTACTGAGAACTTCTGGTCTGTCAGGGTTCCTCATCTGCTTGATCTCATGGGACCTGTCAAATTTCTGGGGGTTGTCTCACAGTGACTAGCGAGGGTCCTCTGGCGGCATCATCCCATGGTAGAAGGGCAGCTCATGATTGAGAGAAGAACGGTGAGAGACAGCAAGAGCCTGATCATGTGCCCTTGAGCCCCCTTTAGTCTACACGAATCCATAGATGAGAGGGGAGCCTCATGACCTAACACCTCCCCTTAGGTGTCACCTCCCAATATTGTTGTACTGGGGGCTGCTCCAGCACATGCTTAGGGGGTGGAAATTTAAGTGATAGAATTAGCTGATCTTATCAGGTGCTCTCGAAGAACCAGGTGCTGAACCAGTTTCTGCTTTGTCCTCACAGCACAGGCTCTTGCCCATTTTAGAGTCACATAGAAGCCCAGAGAGGCTCAGGACCTTTCCCTGTAGCACACAGCCAGGGAATTGCCCCTCCTTGTCGGGGAGGTTTGAAACCAGATAGACGACTTCATTATCTAACATTATCTCAGAATGACTGCCCTGACAACCTGTCTTGAAATGGCTTCGCCTTCGAAAAGATGGGCTTGATTCTGCCCTGTGAGTTTTCAACTAAGTTTAAATGGACATGGCTAATTCTTTTTAAATATTTATCCTTTAATTTGTCCTGAAGAATTAAAAAGTCAGGGTCTGTCTTTCTTGGAGAATGATTATCAGAGACAGGCACAAAGTTGGCACCATCAACTCCGTCTGGCTTCACAGCCAGCACCACTTTTGCTCTGGAGCTTGTACCGAGAAGGTGTGGGTTTCTCATCCTTTCCTTTCTCTACCACACACATTTCCAGAAAGTGAGCTCTTTAATGCAGCCCAGAGCCCAATGTGCCTGCTCTCAGAGAGAAAAGAAAGCCCTGTTAGGTGATTTAGTGTAGGGTCTCATTAAACACTTTTATTAGATAGCAGGGGCCCAATGTTTGTGATATTACTTGTCAGGGGTATAAAAGGGAGAAGAAATGTGTGCTTTCCGACACACTAGCCATTGCTGACCCCTTTGATGCAGGAGCTGATGCTGTGGCCCACCCTATGGCAGGCCTTGCCGCCAGAATAGATTAATTTTATCATTACCCTTTCTCAATTTCTGCCTTTGACCAGAAAAAAGAGGTTAATTGTGTGCCATTTCTCAGGAGAATGAGGTATCAGCATTTTAATTCTTGATAGTTTATGAATTGTGGGCAGCTAATTAAAACTTAAAGATTAGAAGAGCTATTTTGGCTAAGAGGCCATTTGCAGGGTTGTGAAATGAACAGAACAAAGGGTTGTCTGTTCTTTTCATTCCCCCAATTTAAATGGAACTTCATGCTGAAAGAGGCCTGAATTGCTTTGCACAGTGAGTATTCATTGTATTGATTCTAATTATAATTTTGCAGCAAATGGCACAATATCTGAAAGCTGTTGAGGGGTTAACAAGGAGATGATTGGGAAAGTTAAAAAGAAAGATTTGTGTGTTAAGTCTCCTTTGGACCCTTTCTGACCTCCGTGAGACATCATAAAGTCAGAGAGGAACCACTTAAAGATTCTACCAGATGTCCTTCATTGTGTCTCGCAGCTCTCTATGTATCTAGACCCCTTTCTTTCACCGCTAACTGTTCACTTTTTGTCTAGTCGATAATGGAGTTTGTCAGGGGGCCTTTACTAGGTTCTTATGCAATGTGGTTGGCTTTCAGACAATTGCATTTCCTTGGGTATATAAAACAAGGTGACCATTAGACCCTTCCACACCTTTGCAAAAACTAGCAAAGGGACATCTTTCAGCCCATGCAGTCCTCGTAGATTTGAAGCTATAAAAGCTGAGCAGAGTTGGGTTTCAGCTCCTAGCTACCTCCAGGTGATGCAAACTTCACACAGCAGTGGCTATGACTCAAAGAACAATTTCCATTTGAGATTGCTTAGATACTCATCTCATTATACTGTGTGTGTGAGTGTGGGCATGCACATGCCATGGCATGCATGTGGCCGTCTGAGATCACCTCATGGTCATCAGTTCTCTCCTTCCAACATTCGTGTTCTGGGAAATATTCAGGTTATCAGACACAGATGCAATTACCTCTACTCACCAAACCATCTCAACAGCCCTCTCTATTGTCAGGGGACCTTTACTAGGTTCTTATGCAATGTGGTTGGCTTTCAGACAATTGCATTTCCTTGGGTATATAAAACAAGATGACCATTAGACCCTTCCACACCTTTGCAAAAACTAGCAAATTTTGTTGTAAATCTATTTGTATGTTACATGTCTCAGTGTTTTACCATGTGAGTACAATGACAGTGGGGGTCAGAAGAGGGCATGGGATCCACTGGAACTGGAGTTATAGACAATTGTGAATAATTATATGTCCTCTCCAAGAGCAGCAAGAGCTTGTAACCAATGGGCCATCTCTCCAGCCCCTCCACTTTAGGTTTTGAGACAAGGTTTATTGCTGAACCTGGGTTTTATTGACTAAGTAAGGCGGACTGGCCAGCGAGCTCCGTGTCTACCTGTGTCTGCTTCTACAACACTGAGATTCCGGGGAAGGCACAGGCCTCTGTGGGTACCGTACCTTCTATATTTCATATCTCACGTGGATCTCTACTGGCTTTGAAGGATATTGACAACAATCTAACAGCCGGTGTGTGAGTCACCCTCTCATCCCAAATAGCCATCAGATTTGCTTATCTACATTCTAAGCAGCCTGTGACTGTGGCACCAGGGAGGAAGGTCTGTATGTGATCTGTGTACAGGTCTGAGCGAGGGCAAAGCAGAAGCCGAAAAGGTCCTTCAGACTACTGTTCTTATCCTCAGCCTTTATCATTCCTAAAGAGTTGATGGTCTATTCTCTTTAGCACTGGTTGGACCACAAGTTCCCCATGTCCTTAGGCAGCCACCTTAATGGGCCTACCTGGCTAGACTGTGAACTTTTACTCAGTGGCTCTGTTCTCCCCTTACAGAACAACACATGTTTCAAATAGCCCTTTGTGTTTTCAAACAGGTTTCCACATTCCTTGTGATAATTTCTCCTCCATGTTGGAATGCCCTTAATTTAAAGCATGCCAAACTGATGATCCCATAAAAATTGAGGCATTTCTTTTTAATTTTATTTTATGGACATTAGTGTGAGGGTTTCAGATCCCCTGGAACTGGAGTTACAGGTAGGTGTGAGCTGCCATGTGGGTGCTGGGAATTGAACTCAGGACCTCTGAAAGAGGAGCCAGTGCTTTTAACCACTGAGCCATCTCTCTAGCCCCTTTCTTTTTAAAATTTATTTCCACTTTCAAGTGTGTGTGTGTGTGTGTGCATGTGTGTGTGTGTGCATGTGTGTGTGTGTATGCATGTGTGTGTGTGTGTGTGTGTGTGTGTGTGTGTTTTGTGTTTGTGCAGTGCAGGTGCCTGTAGAAGCCAGAGTTGTTGGGTCTTCCAAGAGTCAGAGTTACAGTCAGTTGTGAGCCACCTGATGTGATGGTGGATCCAGCTTGGGTCCTCTACAAGAACAGTATGTACTTAAAGTCTCCTAACTGCCAAGCCTTCTCTGCTGCCATGTTCCTCCATTTCCCCCTTCACTATGCTGTCCTCTATCTTGTATATAAGTAGCAAGAATGCCAACTGAATTAAACCAAACAAACCAAATAAGCTAAATTAAAATATGTAAATAGAAGGGATTGAAGCAATGAATGCTTTGTCAAAGGGGACGTTTGGTCACTTGTCCAGCACAGAACTTCCTAGGGTTCAGCTTATCACCTGCTCTTCCTCTGAAGCCAGTGAACGTGTGTTGACTTCACTGCCCTGAGCTTATAGGAGCAGTGAAGGAATAAAAATTCATACAATGGTCTGTTCTGTGTCTGATATGTTGGAACAGGCTATTCGTCACTATGACAGATGTTAGGGCAACAGCAGCTTCTAGCACCAGAATACACAGTGGTCTGTAGTATTTACGTCTTCTTAATGTTCCAGAGTACAGCATGCTATGTGTGTTCCAGGCATATTTGCAGACATGTGTGCTATGTGAAAACATGACTAAGTAGCACGAAAGGGAAGAGCCCTTAACATGGCCTTTCCCCCTCTGCTGACGATTCAGGCGAGCACTTTGTTCTGTCCATCATGGTGTGAAGGACAGAGACTAAAACTTGTAGACTCTCGACTCTTCCGATGAGGAAGGGATGAATTAAAGCTGAGCTGATGGCTTCTAGGAGTTTCACATTAAAAAAGTCAATACAGCAGAGATGCAAACTCTACTGTTGTTCAAAAGCACTGCCCCCTTTGATATGGGTTGACAGAAATCTACTAAGGAGATACTCTTTTGTAGCTTACATCAAAGGTCAGGTGTAAGGCTCAAAAGCCATTGGGGCTCCATTCTTGGAATACTGGTTTTCATTTCTAAACTTTAAAGTTTGAAATAACTTTAGACTTGTTCCCCAAAAGGAAGAAATAAAATGTAGAAAGAATTCTTGTCTACTTTTCAACCCCAGTTCCCCAATTATGTCAATATTTTATATAACCATGGTATTACTATCAAAACTTAGAATTAAGATTGACACAAAGATACAGCTTACCCAGGGATCTTGTTCGAACCCACCAGCTTTTCTTTTAGTGTCTCTTCCAGATAGCACTGAGTTGTTAGATTGCTCTGAATTCCCTGTCATTTTTGTAGCCTGTAGTCTTTTATTGTTTTCTTTGACGCTGATACCATTGAAGGATACTGACCATTCCAATCCTCTATCGACCAGATAAAAGATGCTTCAAGAGCACTTGGAAGTATGATAGCAGTAAAATTCTCAGTGTATCAGACCAGTACTTTCTCACAAATTAATGGATATTGAGTATTTTTAACTAAAGACATAGTGTGGCATTGTGCTCTCTTAGTGCATGGTATCAGGTTATATATGATATTACAACATTAAATTCTATTATTGGTTATGCTAAATTTAATTACTTGTACTGGGCAGTGGTGGTGTACACCTTTAGTCCCATCACTTGGGAGGCAGAGGCAGGGTGATCTCTGTGAGTTCGAGACCAGCCTGGTCTACAAGAGCTATTCCCAGGATAGACTCCAAAGCTACATAGAGAAACCCTGTCTCAAAAACAACAACAACAAAATTTAATCACTTGTTTAAGTGATTAAACAAGTAGTGTTTGATAGTCCCCCCCCACACACTCTTAAAAAATTGTCTTTTCCCTTCTAATGGACAAGTGTCTTCTAAGAAGATATTTTGAACCTAAGTAACTGTAACTTGTCATTGTGCAACTATGATTACTGCAGAATTAGTCCAGCAGTTTCTCTATTAATTAAGTTCTGCAGCCTTCCCTCCATGCTTATCTACAATTTCTTGAGTATTTGTTTTGTCGTCTGGTTTCTAATCCATTACTATTACTACTTATTTTATTGCTCATATTGTTTAGGATTTGGCCCCAGAGCCCTCTTCACATTGCTCCTGTGCTCATTTGAGTTGCCCCATGAGTTTCTGTCCTTATCTTCTGAAACAAGATATTTCCATCCTGTTCCCCCTCCAATCAGCTGATCTGGAAATCAACCATTTCTTCAACTGCTGTAGTTTATTTTGATGGTGAATAATATCTAGAACTGAAGACCCAAGGGCTGCAGGATGGCTCAGTGATTAAGAGCACTTGCTACTTTTGCAGAGGACCCACATTTGGCTCCCAGCACTACACATTTGTCTTCCTTCAGTTTCAGGTGACCCAGCACTCTTTTTGCTTCCATGGGCACTAGCCACATGCATGCAGTGCACGTAAACACACGCAGATGTCCGCACATATACACACACATAAAATAAAACTTTAAAAAAGGAAAAAAAATCTGTACATTAGGTGGCCAGATACACGTTTTATTGTTTTGTTTGTTGTTTTTGTTTTGTTTTGTTTTTGTTTTTTAGAGATAGGGTTTCTCAGTGTAGCTCTGACTGTCCTGAACCTGACTCTAGACCAGGCTGGCCTAAAACTCACAGATATCTGATGGGATTAAAGGCGTGTGCCACCACCACCCAGTGCCAGAAGTTTATGCAACAAGGAACAGAAGGCATTGACTTTCAAGACAGTTTAATAATGCAAAGAAAGCCTTAATGCCCCATCCTTGTCAGGTGAAAAAATCAGGACATAGTAAAAGATAATGGTGAAATTCACATGTCAAAACCCTCAAACCTATGCTCTTCCTAGAGACCAGACCAGAACCCACAGGACAGTAAACAGCATTCCTATAGCAAGGTTTCCCAGACTCTTTGATACAACAAGCACAACAGGCTGTAGGGTTTTTTTTTGTTTTGTTTTTTTTTTGTTTTTTTTTTTTTTTTCTCATCAAATGTGCCTGAGCAAGCACTCTGACGCTGAGATACACCGGTGGGTAATGTGTCCCACTATCCCAATGTAACATAGAGACTACAGAATGACAGACATGAGAAGCAATGCAGCCCAGATATCAAGATCCAAGAGAGCTGCTCGTCAGGCACCTCGAGTATATAAAGAATGTAAGTGCAAATCACTTTGAAAGAGATTATATTTTAACTTATTTTGTGTGCATGTTGTGTGTATGTGTTTGTTTGGGGTGTATGGGAGCTACAGTGGAAAAGTCAGAGGACACCTTGGGAGTCCTCGCTCCACCTATGGGCACCAGGGATTGACCTCAGGTCTTCAGGCTTGGTGGCAGGAGCCTTGGCCCACTGAGCTATCTTCCTGGCCCAATAAATCAGTTTAAATTTTTTTCTAACTCAATGGCAAATGGCATGAACATTTCAAGATAAGACATTAGCAGTATTGATCACAATGGTGTTTATAGACATTTGGAGCAGAACACTGTTGGCTCATGCTCACTGAATGCCAGGAGCAAGTACCCCCTGGATCAAAAGCGAGGGGCCAGCATGGCCGAGGCTGTGCTCTCTGGGTTGAGAAGCAACACTGAGGTTCACATACAGCAAGACTCTCCCTGCAGCCTGAGGGCTGCACTCAGCATGAGAATCAAGGAGGAGTGCAACCTTCTTCCCAAGCATTAGGAAGTGGTAAAATCGTCTGATGCAGATGATTTTAGCAGACGACTAATTGCATTTTTCAATATGCCCAGCGCCTCCACTGCATTTTGTAAAATGCCAGTACTGTGCCATGCGACAGCTGCACCTCATTAATTCCACACCTTAGGATTGGGGATGCAATATTTATCCTTTTCCTTGATTTTGATGAATGAGGTCACCATGTAATAGCATAAACGAGAGAAACATTGTTACCTCATTAATGCCAATTGATGCTATTCGCTTTACAGGTTAACAATGAACACGATGTTTATAAGACTTTAATATTATGGAAGCCACAGTCATCAGTTGATACCTCTCTAAAGGGAATATGGGCAGGATCTGTATCCTAGGTAACAAAGTACCATATACTGGGTGGCTTTAAACAGTAAAAATGTATTCTCCCACAGTTCTGCTGCTTCTGAGGCTATAGGAGAGGCTCCCTTCTCCTCTCTGGTTTCTGGTGCCTCCAGATTTTCTTCAGCTCATGACAGCATCGCTGCTGTCTCTGCCACCATCTTTACACCGCCTTTCCCCTCGCTTTCCTTTCTGTTTTCTTGTGTGCTCTCTTTTTCTCTTCTCTCCTCTCCTCTCCTCTCCTCTCCTCTCCTCTCCTCTCAACTCCTCTTCTCTTTCCTTTTTCCTTTTAGACAGGATCTCACTGTAGCCTTGGAAGCCGATATGTAGATCAGGCTGACCTTGAACTCATAGACATCGATCTGCCTCTGCCTCCAGATTGGGGTTAAAGGTGTGCAGGCACCACTGTATTCACTTGTGCCTTTTCTTTTATAGAGATGCCAGCCACCAGCCTCAGGCATACCTCACATCTAGGATTGTATCGTTATGAAACCCTGAACTGCAAGGGCAATGACCCTGTTTCCAAATAAGGTGACATGCATAGCTTTCTGGAGAGACATAAAGCGATATTTATTCATCCATGATAGAGAGGGGCCCAATTCAAGTTCTTCTTCTTCTTCTTCTTCTTCTTCTTCTTCTTCTTCTTCTTCTTCTTCTTCTTCTTCTTCTTCTTCTTCTTCTTCTTCTTCTGGTTTTTTGAGACAGGGTTTCTCTGTATTGTTTTGGAGCCTATTCTGGCACTCACTCTGTCTTTTTTTTTTTTTTTAAAGATTTATTTATTATGCATACAGTGTTCTGTCTGCATGTATCACTGCACACCAGAAGGCACCAGATCTTATTACAGATGGTTGTGAGCCACCATGTGGTTGCTGAGAATTGAACTCAGAACCTCTGGAAGAGCACTCAGTGCTCTTAACCTCTGAGCCATCTCTCCAGCCCTTCAAAGTCCAGTTCTGTAAACGATGAGTACATTGGGGTTACAGGAGCTTGGGTGATTCGCAGGCAGCTCTGTCACTGAGGACTAATCATCCAGTCAGTTGTTGATTATGGCTATAGTGATATCTGAGGAAGAGAAAGAGCCTTGAAGGCCTGGAGAGTCTGGGCACCCTCTCTCTCCCTCCACAAGAGAATGGTAATAGGCTTTCTCTCCTTGTAAGGCTCTCCCAGGGTTCCCCACAGCTGCTTTGCTTCATGAGCAACATGAAGGAAACAGCCACTCTGCAGTCACACTCACAGACATTGGGTCTTAGGATTTTAGTGGATCTATTCGGCAGGGACTTTTGAAACCTGCACTTTGGGACTGTTGGCACTGTTTGGGACTGTTCACATGAGCTGGAAATTGGAGACTGTTTGGCACTGTTTGGGACTGTTCACATGAGCTGGAAATTGGAGAATTTGTTCACAAGACAGAAAAGGGCTGGTGACAGAGACTTTAGGAGAACAAGCCAAGGAGAGGAGAGGCCAGATACACAGCTGAAGGCTGGAGGAGGAATATGAATGATGAAGACGACCGGGAGCTTTACAGCAGAGAGGAGGGTGAGTTTAGAAAGTGAAGGGGGTGGAGCCGAAAAGCACAAGGTGTCAAACTACTGCCCTGAGTCCTTTGCATCTGTCAGCTCTCGTGGCTAAGTGTTGGCCAGGAAGCTTGAAGCTGGAGGAGGTAGGTGATGGAGTGAATGGGAAAGCATACGGAGGTTTTCAAGGCCTGACGGGGCAGTGTGCTGGGAATACGACTGAAGCAGAGAGAGAGTCAACTCCTGCTCCTTCTGCACCCACACTAGAGCGAGCAGAGAACTTCATGGGCAAGAGAGGAAGAGGCAGAATCCGTGGAGCAGTGGGAGAGTGGGGAGGGCTGTCAAATGGTCCTATGGGAGCATGGTGAGGGAGACAGTCACAAGAGCCCACGAGTCAACATGGCCACTTGGTCTTATCTAGCTAGACCTGAACTGAAAACATAGTAAGTGAAGGGGACGTCAGAAAGGCAGGGGCCATGGCCTTATGGTCATTGTCCACACTGGTAAAGGGGAAATGAATGTGGTTCTACAGCTGAGAGTCAGTTAGACTCTTCCCTCAGACAAGAGGCAAGTTAGACTCTTCCCTCAGACAAGAGTCAAGTTAGATTCTTCCCTTAGACAAGAGGCAAGTTAGACTCTTCCCTCAGACAAGAGGCAAGTTAGACTCTTCCCTCAGACAAGAGGCAAGTTAGACTCTTCCCTCAGACAAGAGGCAAGTTCAACCCACATGACTTCTGGTGACACATCGATGAACTGCCATCAAAGTGTTGGATAGTGATGGCTAACAAGAGAGCTGAGGGGAAAGAGGGATAAAGCAGCATTTCTCAATAAAGATGAAGAAGAGAAAACATGGGAAAATGCTGAATTCCTCAACAAAGGCCAGTCTCAGGAGCTAGGGTGTAAATCTGTGCTCTGGCCTGGGGAAGGAATGGAGACGGTAGGAACAGGATGATGGTGTGGGGATCAGGTATCATTTAAGAGCAAAGAAAGAAACCAGGGATGCAGGCAATCCCTGGTTTGTGTGTGTGTTCTAACAAATAAAGCTTACTTGGAGTCAGAGGGTGGAGCTAGCCACTAGTTAGCCATAGATGTCTGGAGGATGGTACAGAGAGAAAGGAAATGATACGGCGGGGCCAAGAGAGGCCCTTGGTCCATTTTGGAAGCAGGAAGGAGGGAGGGAGGAAGCAACTACCCAGGGCTCTTGGTTCTCTGGTCTTCCACGTCCTTACCCCAAGATTTGACTGCCGATTTTTTATTGATTAAAGATTAATTAATGCTTCACTTCTGTGCCTCTCAGCAGTCCTCTAGGCCTGAATCCTTCAATCACTCAAGCTGGAGTGGAGGGGTGGAGAGAAGGCGGACTCTGGCTATGTGCTGCGCAGCAAGGTGATGCTGGGGCATGTCTGCTGTCAGTCACACATATGTCTGACCACTCCTGACAAGAATGGACTCACATGTGCCTTCTTCATCTCGGAACTTCAGCTATGAAAACCATGCTTACCATTGACAAGATGACGGGGATAAGAGTTAGATTATTTCCAGTATCTTAAGATAGAGTACCTCTGAGTGGGAGCTTCCTCTCCAGGACTTGGGGTGTATCTAGAAAATTTACCACTGGGGAAGATGAAGACTGTTTAAATTGAATGGGGCTAGGGCGGTGGAGAGGACACCGTTTTTCTTCTTGATAGATTGCAGTTAGAGTGTCCTCCAGGCAGCTGAGGGAGGTTCTTTCCTTTAGATGTCATTAAGGGCCTCTGACTCCCTTTTAGCCTTTGAGTTCTTACAAATGTAAGAAATTGTGCGAGATTTTTTTCCTCCAGCATTTGAGGAACAGTGCCTCCCTCCCTCCCTCCTCCCCTTCCCTCCTTCCCTCCTCCCCTTTCCTCCCTCCCTCCCTCCTCCCCTTTCCTCCCTCCCTCCCTCCTCCCCTCCTCCTCCCTCCTCCCCTTCCTCTTTCCCTCCTTCATTTTTCCTTTTCTCCTTTATCTTGTTCCTTGCCACATAACCCAGGCTGGCCTAAAGCTAGAATTTGCCTATTACACCTGAAGTGGAGACAGTGTCCAATCTATGAGATTTCAAGAACTAGGTGGACACTGAGGCCCAGAACACACACACACACACCACATGCATACACACACACACACACACACACACACACACACACATGCATACACACACATGTTTACACACACATGTTTACACACACATGCACACACATGCTTGCACACACATGCACACACTAGCCACAAGTCTTACATTTGTGTATATCCTTCATGTTGTAGAGTCTGTAGGTTTTGACAATGATGTAATATTTATCTGCTGTTACAGTCTGGTGTAGAATAGCTTCGCTGCTGTAAAAATGTCCCGGGGGCCACCCCTTTATCCTTCACTTCTTACTCAGATCTCTTGGCAACCACTAATTTCTTTACTGTTCGCATAGTTCTGACCTTTCCAGAATGTCATGGAGTTGGAATTGTTCACCAACACCCAGCTCTACATGAGTCCTTAGAATCTAACTCAAGTCCTCATGCATTCGAAGCCTTTACTCACTGAGCTATCTCTTTAGCCTAGATTTTCAGACTTTCTGAGATGGTTATGTATCACTATTAGAACCAATACAAAAGGAATTAATTTAGGTCATACATTTCAGCTGTCTGGAGAGATGGCTCCACAGTTGCTGGTCTTCTAGAGTACCTGAGTTCAGTTCCCAGCATCCTGAGCCGCCTGCAACTCCAGCTCCAGCGGATCTAATGCTCTCTTCTGGCCCCAGTGGGCACTCACACACTTGCCATATAAACACAGACACACGAACACACATGTAAATACAAATTTTAAACAATAAAACTTAGGTTTGGATGGGAAGAAATAAGCAATTCCTGGGGTTTAAGTTCCCATCTCCAACTAACCTGAACCGGATGCAGCTCTGCTCATTGCTTGTTCTCTTATTCACTGCTCTGACATCATACACTCATTGTTCTGTTGTTAGTTTTAGATATTGGCTACAAAAAACAAGATCACCCCACGTATTCTATGGAATTGAATATGGAGAAAGACAAAGAGGTGATTGTCTGAGCTCTGAACTGTCCTTCACATGTCACAGGCAGCTGTTCTTTTCTGGAAGGTTTCTGTCACACTGCCTCTTTCTTTCTCTCACACTTTAATAAAGGCCTGTCTCCAAATATGCTTTTCTTTAGAGTGCAAACTTATTTAAGTGTTGTCTTAAAGGGTTGAGTGCAATCACCTTAAATCTGTATTGTTTTCTCACATGTTAGCAAGAACAGTTAATTTGAATCAGAGCTACAGAAACCAAAAGCAAGGTTAGTATATTTAGGGGCTTTCCCAGAACTGCGGACTTTGATGGATTAGATCTTTGTTCTCCTTTTTTCAGGTGGTGCTGCCTGTGCTCTGGGTTTCAAGGTCCAAGTGGTACTTCCATCATGGCGTAAATTGTGCTAAGATCTATCTGGTATTGACTTTCGATGACCTGTGCAGATCTTGTCTGCTGGACCTGGTATCTAAGGACCTGAAAGAATGGGGCACACTACAGTTCAGTGCTGCAGACAAACTTACTTCTGTTTCAGTTTACATGAATGTAGCAAAGAAAACGCTGATCTCAGGAAGGTTGTTTGAGTTCAGAAAATCATGATCAGAAAAAAATGTTTATTTACTGGTGTAAATAAACAACCAGTAAGCACATAGTAAACATCGATGGAGTAGCTGTTTCCCAGAACTTTCTCAGGATAGACCAATTCAAACATAAATGCCTGGCACATACTATATAGATTATATCTGGGGAAGCCTGAAAGCAAGGCAGAAGGCCACATCCGGATTCGGGGCACACTGACCAGATTGGGTTTTATAGCTATGTCCTGACATCCAACCAGAATGAACATATCTTATAAATTAAAGGTAAATGTTATTGGAGACCCCCACTTGGTAAAGCTGAGGGGTTATTGACTGAATGACTAGCTGTTCCCATAACTTTCTCAGGTACCACTGCCATGCCTCCCTAATAAGAACGGCTGTGGGACTCTTTCCATGGCCCTATGGTGTCGTGTTTTAAACTAACCGGGCACAAATATACCTATGGAAGATCAGAAGGATGATTTCTACTATCTGTATAATTCTGATTAATAGAAGTACCAGGATGTTTTACATTTCCCAGCTAACTTTAGACAGCTAACTTTAGACTTCAGAGCGAATCCAAAGCAGGCTGGTTGCCCCTAGAGACAAATACATGAGGTCATTTTCAAAGGCACTGTTTTGTTAATTCCACGCCAGAGTTTGAAGCGACTTCAGTCTGCACATTCTCCCCAACCTCAAGGTTCAGCTGTTTACTTACTGCCTGGGAACCTCACCAACTTAGAGCGACATGCAAGGCCACTTGCTCACTGACCATGACATTCCCAGTCTGAGAGAAACTATGTGACTTATCACGGGTTCTGAGTATGGGTCAGGTCTGAAAATGTAACTTATAAATGTCCAGAATTTGGCTGTGAGAAGAAGCAGAGGCAGAAGACAGAAAGTGAGGCAGAGAAGGAGAGGCAGCAGAGTGAGAGGAGAGGAGAGGAGAGGAGAGGAGAGGAGAGGAGAGGAGAGGAGAGGAGAGGAGAAGAGAGAGAGGGGAGGGGAGGGGAAGGGAGAGGGGTGGGGAGGGGAGAGGGGTGGGGAGGCAGAGAGTGAAGGAGTAGAGATGAAAGGCAGTAAAATTGGTGCATTCTGTGCAGTTATCTGTCATGATTCATAAGAACACAGTTCATGGGCTGGAAGAGATGGCTCAAAGGTTAAGAGCACTGGCTGCTCTTCCAGAGGTCCCGAGTTCAATTCCCAGCAACCACATGGTGGCTCACAACCATCTGTAATGAGATCTGGTTCCCCCTTCTGGCAGAACTCCTTTTGCAGAATAAATAAATTAAAAAAAGAAACAGTTCTTTTTTTTTATAGCTTATCAAATGAATTTAATGCTTAAGAATTACACACTCTCTCTCTCTCTCTCTCTCTCTCTCTCTCTGTGTGTGTGTGTGTGTGTGTGTGTGTGTGTGTGCGCACATGCATGTGTGTGCTTGATCCAGTAAGATTAGCTGTGCTAGTACAGATGCAATGAGATGAACAGGAGCCATTTGAAGAGGGAGTGTTAGACACACACTATGGTTTGAGACTTTCCAAAAGCAGTTACAACTTATGAGTCTGTATGGAGATCAGATTTGGGTTAAGATTTTTTGAACACTATTTTTTCTTGTTTTTAATTACTGCGTTCATTTGTTTCAGTTCTAGAAGTTATTTCTCACAGCTAGCTTATCCCCATGCCTCTGTGTTTATTAAAGTTTGCCCTCATATGTAGTTGTTACAATGAATGATGGGGGGGGGGGCGTCTGAAGTTCCAGGCTGATCATAGTGTATTTGAAAATAGCATTTAATTCAGTGGAATCTAAGAAACAATAGTTGCTTCTTTTTCTGGTTAGAAATAATGCACTGTGGACAAAAATATTTTTCATATGTTACAGTTAAAAATGCTGATTTGGTTGCCGGGAGGAAAATGTTAGAAAAAGTATTTATAATTAGAATTTAGGGTTAGATGTATATGTATGTGTGTGATTGTCAGAGAGAGCAGAGAGAGAGAGAGAGAGAGAGAGAGAGAGAGAGAGAGAGAGAGAGAGAGAGAAGAGAAGAGAAAAGAAGAAGTTGATAGTTTCTGGACTCAAGATTTTTCTCAGTGGGAATGTTTAGTATTCTAGTGGGATTTCCGACCATTCATAGTAGTCAATTTAAATATAATAAAAACAGTGTTTGATTATTTGGCTATTTCTTCCTAAAAATAGCAATGGCATAATGATCAGTGGTTTTTCAAGTTATAGGATCAAGGGGGATATGGTTCCAGCTGAGCATTTTCCAGACACAGTAATTGTAGCCACTGTTTGTTGGAGGCTGACATTTGTTCTTCTGTGCCAGGCTCTATGTATATAGTTGGTATTTAATCCCTAGCATAAGACTGTATGAAACCCATACTATGCTCCAGGGTTTACATAACCGAAAGCTAAGACCAATGGAGAGATGGCTCAGAGGTAAAGAGTGCTTGCTGCTCTGTCAGAGGAGCAAGGTTTAGTCTCCAGCACTTGTGTGTCACCTCACAGTAACCTGTCACTCCAGTTTCAGGGGACCCAACACCCTCTTCTGGACTCCATGGGCACCAGGAGCATGTGGCACACACACACACACACACACACACACACACACACACAAACACATGAAGGCAATACTCATGCACATAAAATTATAATAAATATTAAAAAAAACATTTGTCCATGGTCATCAAAATAGTAAATTCTTTGTCTTTCCCCATAAACTATTTCATTGTTTCTTTATTTCCTTTTTAAAAATTCATTTTACATACAAACCACAGTTCTCTCTCCCCCCAACTCACCCCCATCCACTCCTCAGAAAGGGTAAGGCCTCCATGGAGAGTCAACAAAGCTTGGCGCATTCAGCTGAGACAAGACCAAGCCCAACCCTCCCTTGCATCAAGGCTGAGCAAGGCACCCCACCATATGGAATGGTCTTCAAAAAGTCAGCTCATGCACTAGGGATAGATCTTGGTCTCATTGCCAGGGGTCCCACAAACAGATCCCAGACTACAAAAGTGTCTCCCACATGCAAAGGGCCTGGCTTGGTCCCATGCACTCTCCCCAGATGTCAGTCTAGAGTCTGTGAGCTCCTGCAAGTTCAGGTCAACTGTCTCTGTGGGTTTCCCCATCATGATCTTAACCTTCCCCCATTCATATAATCCCTCCCCCCTCTTTGACTGGACTCCCATAGCTCAGCCTGGTGTTTGGGTGAATCTCTGTATTTGGTTCCATTAGTTACTGGATGAAGGCTCTATGATGGCAGTTGGGGTATTCACCAATCTGATTACAGAGGAAAGCCAATACAGGCACCCTCTCTACTGTGGCTTAGAGTCTTAGCCGGGGGTCTTCCTTGTGGATTCCTAGGAATTTCCTTAGCACCAGGTTTCTCCCTAGCCCCGCAATGGCTCCCTCTACTGAGATATCTCTTTCCTTGTTCTCCCATCCTGTCCCTTCCCCAACTGAACCATCCCATTCCCCCATGTTCTCACCTCCTCCTTTCTCCTTTACTGTCCCCCTCCCCCTGTTTTACCCAAGACATCTCATCTATTTCTCCCTCCCAGGGTGATGCATGCATCCCTCTTAGGGTCCTCCTTGTTACCTAGTTTCTGTGTAGCTCTGCATTGTTAGTCATCAGGGAAATGCAGATCAAAACAACTCTGAGATACCATCTTACTCCTGTCAGAATGGCTAAGATCAAAAACACCGATGACAGCACAACTTATGCTGGAGAGAATGCAGAGTAAGGGGATCACTCCTCCACTGCTGGTGGGAGTGCAAACTTGTACAGTCACTTTGGAAATCAGTATGGCAGTTTCTCAGAAAATTGGGAATCAATCTATCTCAGGACCCAGCAATACCACCCAAAGGATGCACATTCATAACACAAGGACATTTGCTCAACGATGTTCATAACAGCATTATTCATAACAGCCAGTACCTGGAAACAAACTAGATCCTCCTCAACCAAAGAACGAATAAGGAAAACGTGGTACATTAACACAAGGGAGTATTGCTCAGCTGTAAAAAACAATGGCATCATGAAATTTGCAAATGCATGGAACAAAAAAAAGAAAAAAATAAATAAAAAACCATCCTGAGTGAGGTAACCCAGACCCAGAAAGACAAATACCGTATGTACTCACTCGTAAGTGGGTACTAGATATAAGGCAAAGGATAACCAGACTGCTATCTACAGCTCATTTTTCTTTTTGAAACAGGGTTTCTTTGTGTAGTCCTGACTGTCCTGAAACTCGCTCTGTAGACCAGAGCAGACTGACCTCAAACACAGAGATCTGCCTACCTCTGCCTCCTGAATGCTGGAATTAAAGGTGTTTGCAAGCACACCTGGCTCCCACAAACTTTAGAACCCGTTTGTCCTTATGCACAAAATAACGTGGGGATTTGACACTCACTACTTACAGAACGCCCCCAGCTATATCATGCACCCTCATAAATATTCATCATTACAAAATTTCCAACTTTATTAATGAACATGAATTTTCAATCAAGTTTTCACACCCACAGTTCAAAATCAGCATGCACCGGAGCATGGAGTGAAGCGTGTGGCTTCTCCTTTCTTGTTTCACAGCCCACACAAGCTCTCTTCCCAGTGACAGCCACATCACCTGCTTCTTGCTATGCATTAAAATTCTGGAAAGGCAGAAGCAGATGGACAAAGAGAGGACAGAGAGAGGTGCACTTCCAGGCCACGTCCTTTTACAAGTAGATATTAGAATAAGCACAGTGTCCCTGTTGCTATTTTTCCTGACAACACACATACACACACACACACACACACACACACACACACACACACATACACACACACACACACACACACACACACACACACACACACACACACACACACACAGGACATACACACATACAGACACACACATTGGTGTGTGTGTGTCACATCTGTGTGTGTACACACACACATGCACACACACACACACACACACACACACATGTGTGCATGTGTGTGTATCTGTGTGTCTGTGTCTGTGTGTGTGTGTGTGTGTGTGCATGTGTGCATGTGTGCGTGTGTGTATGTGTATGTGTCTGTGTGTGTGCATGTGTGCATGCGTTTGTGTGTATGTGTGTTTGTGTGTGTGTGTGTGTGTGTGTATCTGTGTGTGTGTGTATGTGTGTGTGTGTGCACGCGCACACGTGGAGGCTGGAGTAGGTATTCAGACATCTTCCTCTATATATATTCACCTCGTTTCCTTGGGGGGGGGAGTTCTCACTGGGGTAGAAGATGCTTACTGTTTTATCTAAACTGGCCAGCCCTGAGCCATCTGTGTTGGCCACCTGGTTTACACGTCTGGCTTTTCACATGGCTGCTGGGGATTCACACTCTCAGGTCTACTTGCTTTCACACCACTCACTCACTCAGTCATCTCCTGAGCCTTTCCCATGGAGTCTCAGTGACATGTTCTTAAGTAATAAGCCAGGACTAACGCTGTCCTGAACAGTGTAGAGCCTCCTGCAAGTGCATTGGGCATGCACACCAGGTTTATTGTGGAGTGGACCAAAAGGGGTGTTATCGCTCCCTCCCACAGGTCAGTGTTTCGAAGCAGAAGTCATTCAATTGCTCATCCAAATCACCCACTAAATTGTGGAGGTGCTTGTAAGAGACCCCCAACCAAATACTCACGGGCCAGGGGAAGGATCAAAGCACATGACAAAATGAATACTGGGGGTCTCAGGAGGGTGGACCAATGCTTGAGGTTCTGAGGTAGTGCAAAATTTGAAACTAGAAGGTTTTTGATCTTTAGCATAGCCTCAGGATAGACTATCAAAATTACATGGGAAAAATTTACTTAACATAAACCACACAGCCCATTCCTAACCCTTAATTCTTCTGGAAACAAAACCACCTCACACCACCAGGAAAAGAGAAGAGCTTAGACAGAGAAAGCAAAACCCCGTGAGGACAAATGCTCAGTATTTAGAAGACAATTGGGTACAGCAGGCAAAATAATCTAATCTCACATCCCCATGGTGTGGGGTAAAGAACAGATGAAAAGACACCAGACAGAGAAGTCCAGCAGGGGGCTAAAAATGGGAAGGATTTGCACGTTCAGAGAGAGGCCTTTGAGAAAGGTCAGGCAGCTTGCTGACAGCCAGAAGAAAGACGCATATGTTTTCTCTGTATTCATCTTAGCAAAACTCTACGACATTTACTGCTGTCCTGTTCAATGGCGCACCCAGCTTCAAGCTATCTTTCCCTGTTTTAAATGTGAAGGCATACACTGTCATCCTAGTTGCCAAAGGTTTGCACCCGACCCTGAACCATCTGTGTTCAAATATTCTCATCATTTTAGCTCTCCTCCTTTGACGGCATTGTGGTGTTAAGTGCTGGCAGCAAAAGGAATGTCCACGGAATGTCTTTTAAATGCACTCCTGCCTCTACTGTGAAAAGAAGATACAGCCAACAGAATGCCTTTCTAGAAAAGAATCCTACTCTAAGATTACTTGGCTCTGTGATACACAGTGGCCTCTCTTCACAGGGTTTCTTTATTTTCTTTCTTAAACATTTTTTTAAATCTGGAGATGACAGAATTTGCCCAAAAGCTTCCAGATGAAAATATAACCAAAAGCACAAGAGAAACCCGTGTTCAAACAGTGGCAAGTTTCACTGGGTTTTAGAGCACTCTTTACAGGAATCTTTGTAGTTCTTATTGGCAGCAAATAGTTTCCATATAGCCCGTGCTATGTTCTCCTGGATTCTGCCATTCGATGCCCTGCAGACCTTCCCTTTTGTAATGTTGTGGAGTTGTTAAGTGCAATCGCACCTGTGCTCTTAGATGCTTTTGTCTTGTATTTATCCCTAGTGCATGAATGGACTTTGGGAGCCCATTCCCCATGGAGGGATTATCTCTCAGTCTAGACACACGGGGGGGAGAGGGAGGGGAGGCTTAGGCCCTGCCCAAATGATGTGGCAGACTCTGACGATCCCTCTTGGAAGGCCTCACCCTCCCTGGGGAGTGGTTGGGGGTAGGATGGGGGGTTGGTGGGGGACAGGGGAGGATGGGAAGGAGAGAGAACTATGTGTAAAATAAGATTGTTTCTAATTTAAATACAAAATTATATAAAAGAAGATTCTTTTGTCTTACATCTGTAATGTGAGATCACCTCCGTTCACCTCAGTGACCTTTCTGAATTCTTTCCTGCCTAGATTTTGTCTCACACTGGCTGCTCTTCCAGAGGTCCTGAGTTCAATTCCCAGCAACTACATGGTAGCTCACAACCATCTAGAATGAGATCTGGTGCCCTCTTTTGGCATGCAGGTATACATGCAGGTAGAACACTGTATGCAACCCTGTATGCATTAGTGTGTTTATCAGTGTGTTTATTACACAGACATCTACATGTGTATGTATGTGTGTGTGTCTCTGTGTGTGAGTGTGTGTGTGTGTGTGTGTGTGTGTGTGTGTACAGCTTATCTTTCTGTCTCATTTCTCAAAGAGTCTCAAACTGCTCCCCCATCCACAAGAAGAATCTCAGAGTAATGGGCTAGATTCTGCCTGACTCGGCTGTGCATTGTGAGGTCTAAAGGTTTGGAACTATCGTCCCAGGCCAAGGCAAAGAAAGCTACAGAGATTCACAAGGCTGGAAACTTCAGGACAAGCTGGTACCTAGGAGGAAGCACAACTTTTCTGTTTACTCGGCTGGCAGAGAAGCTCCTCCAATGAGACGTGTATCCGTGCTCCTGCATTGTAACACACTTAGTGCAGGCTGACATTGTGATGACTAGGGTAACTGAGTTTATGCCAAGCCGGAGCGACCGATTCCTTATTGTCAACCTCGTGCTCCTCCTGCTGCTGCCTCCTTCAGCAAAACCCACGGTGTGTGCCGCCATAACTGGCACGACCTCTTCTTCTCAATTGCAATCAGCCGCCTCCATGGGGGTAGCAATGTCAAAACCATTAACTTCTACTAGGAACACATTTCAAAGGCGAGTTCCTTTGCATTTTACTTCCTCTGCAGCTGAGGATACTGTGAGTTCTGCTACCTCCACACCCCACGTGCTGGGTGGTGTGCACCGCCACACCTGGGTTAGGAGGTGCTGGGCATTGTACCCAGGGCTTCTCACATGCCAGGCAAGCTCTCTGCTAACAGAACTACACCCCAAGTCCCGCTATGTGGTTTAAATGAAATAGGGGAAGGTAAAGAAGCAAGCTTAGTTCCCTACCTGGCAGAGAGTAGGAGATTAAGAAATCTAAGTTCTTCATGAGGTTGGGAAGACGGTTAAGATCGTGTGCTACATGGATTCATGTCCCAGTATCAACGGGGTAACTGCCAACCACCTGCAACTCCAGTCCTAGGGGGTCTGATGTCCTCCCCTGCCTCCATGGGCTCCTGCATAACATTCACAGAGGCTCACACACACACACACACACACACACACACACACACACACACACACACAAATATATATATATATATATGAATATTAAAAACAAATATGTTTCCTTCTTTTCCTTGTTCTGAGATAATGCCACAAACTCCTCAGGGAAGGTATAAATGCAGTAACTCGGCATATCAAGAGGACCCGGATCTTGAATCCAGGAAACACGGTTTTCCTGCTGCCTTGTTAATTGCGGCCTCACAGCCTCCCATGTCCTCTTCTGTAACCTTGAATAATAATGGGTGCGCAGATGAGTTCTAGGAAGAAAATGAAACCATGCACCCATGCACCGTGAGAGTAAGATGTCCAGGTTGACAAGGGCTAAAGTGACAGAGGACGGCTCCTCTCGGGCATTGGCACTACAGTGACAGGAAGCCAGCAGGGAGCAATTCGGGCAGAAAAACCAGCAGTACAATGGCCAAAATGAGAAAGAATGCTGCACTGTTCTACCTCAGCGGAGGGAGAGAGGCAGCAGGGACAGGCCCAGCAGCATCTTCTAGTCCAGTTCTTCCCAAGCTGTCTATGGTTTGGAAGTTCTGAAAAACACTTTTAAGGTCAACATGAGATCAAAACGCACATGGACTGTGCAAACAACCCTCCACTGTTCCACCTGACTGATCACAAGCTTGAGTGTGTAGCAATGCCAAGCCTCTAAACACTGGGTCCCGCTTTCTGTCCTTATTGTATTCATCCTAATGCAGGCCAGGTACACATGGGTTGTGACCCGCTGACTCTATGTGAGTAGCACCCGGAGAGATGTTTGATTTCAGGCTGAGTCCTTCAGGAAGCATTGATGGGGAAGAAAGAAAGAGGAATCAAAGATTCAAGGTCTGTGGCAGGGTCTGGTCCCAGGACTAGAGGAGAGAGGACACATGTGATGAGACAGAAAAGTTTTGCTTTGAAGGGGTCTAGATCTTTGAGAGGACTGGTCTGGGAGGAAACTGGATATGGGTCTGAGGTTCACAATTCAGAGCAGGGCCAGGGAAGTGATTCTGGGTTGTCATGACAACCGTCATGTAAGGCTTCAGATGAAACAGGCAATTCGGGTAGGAGAAATGTTGAAAGTCCATCACTTTCAGATTCCTAGAAATTTGCCTCTGACATCCACAGAGCATCACCACCGCACAGCACATAAACTAAAATCCCGGGCTTCACAATGGTGGCGTGACGTGGAAGTCAGTAGACAGACAGATGGGGTTCAAAAAGCCTGTAAGCCTTTCCGACGCTTAAGTTTATGATTCTAGTATAGCTAAGTTTTTTGTTTGTTTGTTTTGTTTTGTTTTGTTTTGTTTCTGACAATGGTGTCCGGGGGTTGACTTATCACCCTCCAAAAGATACGTATTTCTGCAAATATGGCTCAGTTGGAAAAAGAAACCCCTTTTGTGGATGTAATTATCTGAAGCTGGGAGCCCTGGACTATCCCAGTTGGCTCATAATCCCATGACTGGTGTCCTCAGGACAGAAAGAGAAATGAAGAAGGGACATGCTTGGTATAGGGCAGGAGTGGCAGTGTGGTGCACTCAGGTCAGGGACAGATGCCAAGCCCTGTCCGCAGCTACCAGAACCCGGAAGGGACAGGATTATCATAGGATTGTGGATTGCTGACACATGCTATCCTTGTCAACGCCTGGATTTCAGACCTTGGGTCCCCAGAACTGTGAGAGAACAAACATCTCTTGTGCAAGCTTCCCAGCTTGTGGAAACTGCCTACAATGGCATCGGAAAGGAATAAGCCTGGTCTCTTAGCCAACACTACCGCGAGCTTCATCCGGAGCTGCATTTCATTCTCACACCGTGGCTTGCAGCTCTGACCGTGTAGTAGAATCAGGAAAAAAGTTTAAACAGTGCTGATGTGAGTCTGGGAAGACGGCTTAGTCAGTAACCTGCCTGCTGTGTAAGCATGCTGGCCCGAGTTTAGATCCCAGGAATGGTGGCACACCCCTGCAATACACACACACACACACACACACACACACACACACACACCACACACACACACACACACACACTCACACACACACATACACCACACACACACACACACACACACACACACACACACACACCAGTGCCGGGGAGGCACAAAGAGGCGGATCCCCGAGGCTTTCTGGTCAGCTACTCTTATGTGAGGACTGTTTCTCAAAAAACTAAGAGGACAGTGGTTGGGAGAAACATTTTATGTTAATCTTTGGCCTCACTTGTTCATACAATCATGTACACATGCATGGCTTCCAAAGCATGTCTACTGTAAGGGCGCATGCCTGCATGCACACACATCCTGAAACTGCTGATGCCCTCTGATATCCTCAAGAGTCTGACTCAATGTCCAGGACACAGAGGTACAAACTGCCGTTGAGTTAGTCACAGTTTGACATCACAGGGTAGAGCAGAACACATGCATAGGGAAACCTGTGTACTGTTCCTTCCTCTCGTCTCTGTCTTCTTCTTCTTCTTCTTCCCCCTCCCCCTCCTCCTCTTCTTCTTCCCCTCCCTCCCTCCCTCCTCCTCCTTCTCCTTCTTCTTCAGCCAGTGTCTATCTGCAAAGCCCTGGCTGTCCTGAAACTCACTGTGTAGACCAGGCTGGCCTTAAACTCACACAGATCCACCTGTCTCTGCCTCCTGAATGCTGGAATTAAACTCATGGGTCACTACACTCTGGCCCCGAACACTTTTCTCAACCTTAACAATTCCTTTGAAATTTAATACTAGGTACTTTATGTCCATGTATAAGGCATTCTTAGACTCCAGCGGAAGCAATTTGTGTAGTCCTCACAGCACCAAGACAGTCCCGTTTCCACCATGAGGGAACACAAGCTCTGACAAATGGCCACCATTGCCCATCTGCACACTCCTGTGTTGCACCCAGAAGAGGCACACAGGGTCATTGCTTCCTGCGTTAAGGCTCTGTCATGGCAAACTTTAATGCCATCAAAGCTTTCCTTGCAAACCTCACTCCAGCCTGTCCCATTGCCTTCCACACAGGAAGGCGATGACAGTTGTGAGCCATTGGCAGCACATCCTTCCACGTGAGTGAAAACAAGTCTGTTGTATGGGTGTGCTAAGCAGGAGAAGAGGAGGCTATTATCTGGAGGCCAGAGGATTCCTAATCGTGCAACAAAGCATTTCCTTGTACACTGCCTTAAATAAACGCTCCTTTATTTCAGGGGCTGCATGATCTCCTGTGGCGGGCTTTCTCCCATGTCAGTACGCAGTCATGAGGGAGAGGTGCTTAGCGATGCACTGTCGTCTGTAAAGGTCCTTTGACAGAACGCTCACTGCAGCTATTGACGCACTGGGAAGGCTGAGGTCACAAGCTTGGCTGGGACACATGAGTCCAATAAAGAGACTGGTTTTGCCCTCCTGACACAAAGCCAGACACTATCAGCTTCATTGTGCACTTAGGGTCATGTGCTAACAAAGAGGATTTCTCTAGTTATAATCCCCCTAATGATGGCTTCTCCCAGCCTTCCCCCCGAACCCCACCAGGCCCCGTGGCTTGGCAAGCCCGAGAGAATAAAGGCAGCTCGGCGCTTGGCTTTTGAACCGAGTTCAAGGCAATTAAAGTCAAGGGCTAAGGAGAGAAGGAGGGGGCCTGGAAGCCCAGCATAATGAGCAGTATGGCTGGAGCACTTTAAATTAACTCAATTAGACGGAGCCCGCTTTAACGGGGGGGGGGCTGTCGAGGAGCGCTCCCCTCATTACATTTGATGTTGGAGGAGCTTCTGCTGAAATTAAATTTGTGTTAGCTGTCTGAGTCACAGAAAATAGCATGTTCACGGGCATGTACGCATGTGCACACGTGCAGGTTCTGTGATTTAGGTGGGAATTTCGAGAGGGGAGAGGAAAAGGCTAGCACACACACACACACACATACACACACACACACACACACAAAAAAAAAAAAAACCCTCAACAAAACAAAAGAAAGGAAAAGGAGATTTGCGTGAGTGAATGTCCCAGAGCTCAGGAGTGGAAGACAAGGCGGAAATCCGAACAGAAAACAGGAGGGACCCCTGACCAGGTCCCCCAATTAAGAAGGCATGGGCCTCGTGCATTGGGGGCTTCTGCTGGGTTGCCTGGGCTGCGGAATTCTGCTTGGAGTTCAGGCTCAGTTTCCGAGGGTCTGCATGACCTTGGAAGGTGTGCTGAACAAAGAGTGCTGCCCGCCCCTGGGCCCTGAGCCCGCCAACATCTGTGGATCTCAAGAAGGTCGCGGGCAGTGCACAGAGGTGCAGACAGACACCAGGCCCTGGAGTGGCCCTTATGTCCTTCGAAACCAGGATGACCGGGAGCAATGGCCAAGGAAATTCTTCAACCGGACATGCAAGTGCACAGGTGAGGCCCTGGGGCAGATGCTGCTTCTGTCTGAATTTGACCTTGGTGGAGAATCTGCGCTGGGATATCGATCCCTCCTGAGTCAGAGATGAGACTGGTGACAAACTGTTAGGCTAGCTGTTTCGGTGGCAAGTCTGTTCAGTAAGGCAGATGGGCTGCTTATATCTTTCACGCCCTGTACATGTACTTACGAAAACTAAGTCAACATTACGTGGGCCGAGCCTGAGTTTCTGAACACATGCCAACATACCTTTGGCTTGTTTGGGGAGGCTACAGAGATTGGGAGCCCGCTTTGAAACTAGAACAAGTCCTTTCAAGATGGATGGGGGCCTCTCTTGCAATGGGTTCACACTTGCTGAGGCCTTGGGTGCGGCTTGGCATGGGGTAGCAGGACAGGAGGCAGGTGCAGCTGAGTCCTGGCCTCAGCTTTCTCAGGATTTGAGTAGACCATGAACAGGGGCCATCTGCTTTGTTCAAGCCAGGACTGGACTGTAACTGCCAAAGTTGGGGAGATGGGTCGAAGCAGGTGTTATGAGGGATCAGTGGCTTCCTTCTACCGTCTTCTGAGTTCCATCTGAGCAGCTCACAGACCTGCTCACTGTCCTTCCTGAACAACCCTGTCTCTCCCTAACCTTGTGTCTTTGAAATCTCCATTTTCTCTGCCTTTCTGGGCTTCTTAAATCTTCCCCTATCCCACTTCTGTTTTCCAGAACCCACGTACAACTGTTATGAACACACAGACTGCCAGGGCATCTGAAATATTAAAAGTACATCTGAAATATTGAAAAGTAGCTCCAAGGCCCTCAGACATTGTCTCTTGGTGGCAAGTTGCCTGCAGCTTTCCCTTCGGGCCTTATTTCTGCCTTCTCATGTGCTGCAGAAATGTAGGAGAGCACAGACATGTCAGCTGTGTCAGGGTCTGAAACAGCATTACAAAGGGAAGTTTCAAGAACTCCAAAAGTCTTATAATTTTGTATCGATGTATTTGCTATTTTGTTACAAGTCCTGAGAGATGAAACCTAGGGCCTTGTGTATGCCAGGAAAGTGCTCTGACACTGAATCATGTCCCCAGTTCTTGTAATTTCTTGGAATTTTCAGGTTCTACTTTTGCTCTACACAACAGTTGTGAGAAAAGTTATGATAGCATATTGGATGTGTATCTCCCATATTTGAGCCATTGAAACATTTGCTTCAACAGATACATCATAGGTTTTCAGCCCCATAGGGGGCATTAATTCCACACCGGGGTTATTGGAAACCACACTAACATGGGTAACCTTTGCTCCAAACCTACACAGTCATCTATGGCAATTATTCCCATGTCAATGGGTGGCAAAAGGCTATGTCTTTCAAAGGTCGAGCATCTCTGTTTTAGAGGGTCAGAATAAATCAGATAAAACAGTTAGCTCATCTTACCCCACAGATACAGTTTCCACTTGGATAGTGACAGCACATTTACTTTTAAAAAGTGGAAGTGAAAGCCACGGGACACAGCAGAATAGAAGGCATACTTGGGATGTCTCTTTGTTGAGAAAGTATTTTGAATATTCATCAAGAAGGGATAGCAACTTGGGTCAGAGTTATATACGTTCAGAATGAAACAACAGGAGCTACTGTCCCACGAGGCAATGGGTCAGGAGTAGGGCCTGTCACATGTAAAGCCATCACATTTCCAGAGGTCAATTCCTAGAAGCAGGGCTTCCTCCAGGTGCTCGGTCTGCAGCTCCCACCACGGATCACCCTTGACCACCCTGGAGGGCCGTCCTCTGCCTGTGGTTTGCCTCCTTTCTACGATTCATTTGCCTCCGACTCCCTCAGGACCATTGCTCACTCTGAGCAGCACGCACAAGGGAGCTAAGGTTGCTTAAGATCTGCTGCTCCTAATACTTAGTTTGATAAATTAGTCCTTTTATCCAGCTTTAAGAAGTATAATTGCCGGGGGCAGAAGAAATGGCTCAGTGGTTAAGAGCACTGGGTGTTCTAACAGAGGTCCCGAGTTCAAATCCCAGCACCCACATGGTGGCTCACAGCCATCTCTAACTAGTTCCATGGGATCTGATGCCCTCTTCAGGTGTGCAGATGTGCAGGCAGATGAAACACCCAAATGCATACATAAATAAAGGTTTTCAAAAAGCACGCTTGCCCTACCAAGTTCTGACACAATCAATGCACACACTTTAAAAAGTTGTATATATGTCTAGCCCCCCTTTCCTGCTCCTCTTGGCAGCACCCTTGTCTTTCTCTGTGGTTTTGCAGGAACCCCCAACACGAGCTTTCGCCTGGCAGCACATTCTTTGTGGACAATACCTCATCTTTAACCGTGCTATAGAGTGGATATCCAAAACTTAGTCATGGTGTGTCCTCTAACTGTGTGTTCCTTTAAAGGAGAGTTTCCTCCTCGGCGCCCTCCCTGGTAACCACCATGCTCCTGCCCTTTCTGGTTAGCTGACCACTTTAGATGCCTCACTTAGGAGGAGCCTGGCAGTATTGTACAGTGGGGGAATTTGTCTTACTGAGCATAGACTCTTTCAGGCCCATCCACAGGTTTTAAGAGGTAGATGTTGGTCCCACCACCTCTCCCTCTTTTTTTTTTTTAAACTTACTAAAAAAAAGTTGTTTTTGTTTGTTTGTTTGTTTTTGAAATCGTGGAAATTGAACCCAAAGCTTGCACACATTAAGCAGACATTATACCATCCTCCGAGTTTGTAGCCTGGAGTCTGTTTTCCTGAGTCCTGAGACACAAGACTGAGTCTTTCTAGAGACTTGCAATGGAATGTTTTGCTTTGTGTGTGTAGCTGCCGAAGGTTTCAAAGGCAGACACAAGATCTTCTATTTTTCCTCCTTAAAGAGTGAGTAATTTGCCTTCTTTTGGGAAGTGTTTTCATGCACTCTGTGGAATTTATGCCTGATGAGCATCCCAAAGGCCCCTGGCACTGGGAGCCCTCAAAATCACTTGCAAATGGAGAACCTGGGACCCTCCTGGCCACCCTGAGGTTTCTAAGGCAGAAATGGAAATTAGCATCTGGCCAGCAGAGTGCTCGTGACCTTTGCATTTGCTGAGTCGTTGAGAAAATGATGAGTCCAGGTTTTCCACTACAGGCTGGTAAGAGAACCTTTAGCCCATAAAGGAAGACATGGAAAACTAAACTAAAATAAACAAATCCTGTGCCCCAGTTCTCTATCAAGCATTTCTCTATTCTCTATTGGGAAAATTAGAAAGATAATAGCTGAATGAAGTGTGGAAGTCAGGAGACTTTGGTGTTGGCCACCACATTTTGAGGCTCACCCGACAGTTAGCATTTATGAGCAGATGCCGGTTGCAGCTGTATGTTTGGGCTTTTGAAATCCTTGGGCACCAAATAGTTTTTTGAACAGTTGGCTGAGAACTTCTTGTTTGTACAAGTGACTAAGTGCCTCATTTTCCAATCTCTGAAATGGGGATAATGACGGAACCACACTGTAAAGTCTTTTTGAGCTCTGCAGATGAAAGAATCGGCGTGAGTATAAAGTATTGTTATTAAAATAATAGAATCTCTAATTAAAAGGAATAGGCTATTTAGACTTCCTTGTAAACTCTCTAATCGGTGGTCGTTAAGCTTAGTTAGGCTAATAGCGTTTTGAGTTTGGGCCGTGCAGTGCGTGTAGGGACATGTGGTGTGTAGATGTTTTCTCTCTCCTCGTCCTAGTCTTAAGTCTGGAGAGGATTTTTACAATTTAAATTTAATTTTTGCTCAAGAACACACTCAATGCAAGATAGATCGGAATCGTCTTCCCACCTTCAACAACATCTCCCCATCTTTCCCAACAACAATAACAAAGCATAACCTTTTTTCTTTTTTCAAATGTGTCCCATTTGTATTTCTGATGCATGAAGGAGAGGGGAACTCAAATTAAGCTGGTGCAAGATACAACCAGAAAATCAGAAGAACTACACAGCATATGTGCCAGGCTGTCACAGTGCAACTTTCTAGTTGTGTGTAGTGTTTTGTAAGTTCTATAGGCCAGGTCTGTAAGCTAAAACATAGAAGGAACCTGATATAGATTTAGAGAAAGAATTTTTTAACTGAGTAAATGTCAGGATTACATATGACAAGTAGCAACCACTTTCTGGTGAGCGGTTGACTTGTGTGTGTGTGTGTGTGTGTGTGTGTGTGTGTGTGTGTGTGTGTGTGTGCATGTGTGCATGCTTGTGCATATGTGTGCATGTGCAAGTGTGACTGCTTCTATTACAGTTCTGTGCTCATTGCACAGCTCATTACAGTGCTGTCCTCACCTAAATCAGGAGTGCTTGTTTTGTCTCTTATCAGATCACAACCCTACTTCTTTCTGCTTTTGCTTCTCCTGCTGTTACAGTTGTGTGGACGTCTCATTGTGCACATGGCCCATCTCATCTACAACAGTGTTTTATTTACAGCTATGTCCCCAGTGCCTAAAAAATGCCACTTTCCCAATTTTCAGTGTTTCCTCCATCACTCACTTAAATGACATCATTTAGCACCCTGATGATCCCATTTTGTGTAGAAAGGGGACAATGGACACAACGTTCTGGGGTGTGCTGTAGAGATAAGGGAAGAGAAGTCATTGCTCTGCCATTTGGGAAGGGGGGTTTTCTAAGACTATCAACAGAAAACAGGTGGGGCTTGTGGCCCAGACAACACCCTCTGGAGTCTATAGCAATGCACTTACTTATTATTATTATTTTTTTTTGCAAGAGTTCCATGGAGCAGAGCTCTTATTTTGATACAGCAAGCTCAGAGGAGTCCAGCTGAAAGGCACCAACAGTGGCAACTTGTTTAAAAATACACAAAGCTGTGGAAACAGAGGAAGGCATTTTGAAACTTGTTTTAAGACTATTTTTAAAAGCAGAATATCTTTTATTTTTTCTTTAGCAACATCATACAATTGAACAATGTGTGTTAATCTCATGTACCCCAGCTTCCAGAGTCCCCAACTCCCCCTTTCTGCTCTCCCCAGGAAAGACTATGTTTTAGAACAACTTTAAAGTTCAGGTAAAAAGTAAGTAAAAAGTACAGAGGTTTCCCATGTGTCCCCTGCCATAGAGGACACACTCAGTGTCATGGTCCCTTGTCTTGGTGGTAATTAGTTTGTAGATGTTCAATGAGTTATTCACTACATAAATGATGATACATTTTCACCCCCAGAAGAATCGTGATGAAGCAGTGTTGTGTAGAAATTACAGCATAAGCTGTGAATAACTCAAGTTCAGACCTCAAAAGTCAAAAGTATTTTCATGTCTTTTAATGTAAGGATGTATTAAAGTCACTGCTATAAAATTTGAATGTGTTTTTTATCTTATTGTTTAGAAATATTTTTAGGACTGCTTTTTAGTCCACAGGAAAACTGCATAGAAGGAATCAAGGAGATGGTTCAGCTGGCAAAGCATTTGCTGTACCGTCAGGAGGATCTGAGTTGGGATCCCCAGGCACCATGCAGAAAGTGGGCCTCAATATGTAATTAAAAACTTTATATATATATATATATATATATCTTTTTAAGGATTTAATTTTAATATTTGTAGGAAAGCATTAGTGGGACAAATAGAACTTGGTTGACATACTGTTATGACTTATTGATTTAGTTTAAGAGACAGAGTGTTTTATTGGAGGTAACATAATGCCAACTATCAACCAAAAGTGTTAAAACTTTCAGGTTCTGATCCTAGTGGCTATCACTTGGATCTTTGAGACTGAAAGTCTTTCATTAAGGTCCAGTAAGCATGATGAACTAGACAGCATCTTCAGATGACCCAACTAACCTTCCAAAACTTTATTATGTATAAGAATATTTATTTATTTATTTTAAGTCACATCTATGGGTGTTTGCTTGCATGCATATATGTGCACCAGGTATGTGCAAGCCTGGTGCCTGGAAGATTGCGGAAGCCAGAAGAGGACATCAGATCTCTTGAGCAGGAGTGAGTTACTGACAGTTATGAGCTACCATGTGTATGCTGGGAATTAAACCTGGGTCCTCTGAACCACCCTCCAGGTCCCCCATGTGCACATGTAATTCCAGTGCCAGAGGCAGAGGCAGACGAGTTCCCAGAGCTTGTTGGCTAGACAGACAACCAGCTGAGTTGGTGAGCCCCAGGCTGGTTGAGAGAGTGGTTTCACAAGTAAAGTGAGAGTAATACAAGATACTTGGTGTTGACCTCTGGCATGTGCATGTGCACATATGTACACAAACCCACATAGACATGTGTGAACAAACAGCAGCAGCAACAGCAACACACACACACACACACACACACACACACACACACACACACACACACACACTCGCGCGCTGAGAGAAAAAGGTACACATATCCTTTGCCCCTGCTCATTCCTCCCTGTCCACCGCTGTTGGCATCCTACGCCCCTGCATCACACTGGTCTTGGTTTCTTTCCCACTGAAGTCATCCGTAGACCACTATCACTTCTGAGAGGACTTTAAATAGAGCTGCAAGTCTGACTGAGTGCTCAAATGACTAGTACGTATTCTTTGGACAAAAAAGGCTATTCCTGTAAAAGCTATCCCAGTGGGTGACACATATTTTTTTTCTCTTTTTGTCCTGATGATGCTGGGGGTGGGAACCAAGAGCTTCACCACTGAGCCAAATCTCCTTGATGATTAAAACTAACTAACTAACTAACTAACTAACTAAATAAATAAATAAGTAAATGGGAATCCACGTGGCTGAGGGAACGCAGCTCAGGCCCTTCTGTCTTGCAGGGGCCCAGGCTGGGGGTGCAGTTCAGTGGCAGAGCACATGAGTAGCTGTGCAAAGCTCTGGGTTCCACACCTCCTCAACCAGTTAGGCCAGAGCGTGGTATAGAGAGGATCTATCATGATGTCAAAAGGCAGGTAGGGAAAGTGTTCCAGGCACAAGAAAGAACAGGTGATAATTTTGGGGGCGTGAGGCGGAGGCAGAGGCTGATAGGGAGCTGGCCTTCAGCATTAATGTTCACTTTAATGTTCTGGAGATAAGCACCTTTATCTTATTGTGGGAATAATAGCTGTGTATGCCCAAAGGAAACCCACAGGTACCAGGTGCAAAGGCAGGGAAACAACTTAGGCTTAGCCACCAGTCCTCAGGGACAGACACCTTGGGCCTTCCTCACTAGTTCTTGTCCCCTGGGTGTGGGAAAGCAGAGACATTTTGTGCAGACAGCAAATTCTAAAGGATATGCACTTCTTGGCATCACGGTCTCTAACTCACTTTTATGATCTGCCAGGCACCATTGATTTTTGTTCAATGCTGTCTCCTCTGTGAAATAAACCAGTGTTTTTTAGAGTTAGATGCCACCTGAGTGCTGGAAGTCAGCTTCTTTGCTACTGTTGTTGTTGTTGTTGTTGTTGTTATTATTATTATTATTATTATTATTATTATTATTATTATTATTGAGACAGGATTTCTGAGTGTCACAGTGGCTGTCTTGTCCTGGAACTCATTAGTAGAACAGGCTGGACTCGAACTCACAGAGATCCACCTGCCTCTGCTTCCCGTGTGTTGAAATTATCAAGTCAATGGGTCAGTCTGTGCTGGCGCAGTGGTGTGGAGCTTAGGAAGATCATGCTGGGTTGGCGGTGGAGAGGGTGTTTGAAGAGAGAGCTCCGAGACACAAGAGGGAGGAGCGATTGTTCCTTTGCTGGGGCTGCTTCAAGAAGCCGTGGCAAACTGTGGGGCAGAAGGAGCAGAAGTTATTTTCTACTAGTTCTGGAGGCCCGAGCCTGAGGACAAGGTGAGAGCCGGGCTGCTGTCTTCTGAGATCTGTCCCCTTGGCTTCCATGTGTCTCCACGTGGTCCTCCCCCTGTGTGAGCAATGACAGCGATCTCTCTGGGCGAGGGACGGCTCCACCGCACTCATTTCAACTTAACTGCCCTCTTGACAATGTCATTTCCAAAAGTAGGCACGTTCTGAGGTCCTGGGGGCGAGATCCTCCACTTCTCCTCCTCCTCTTTTGCTTTAACAGTTAAAAGGGATTGCCACATAGTAATAGAGGCTGCAAGCCTGAGAAGAAGGCAGCAGCATCGCGCCTGGGTTCTCCAAGGCCCCTACCCTGTCCTGTGCTTCCGGTCTGTGTGGTCAGGGCCCTTCCTTGCCCCTTGTCACACCTGTTCTCTTCCTTTCCACCTGGAATCCCAATTGAGAGCTTTCTTTCCAAGTGTATAACCCCACTCCCCACTCCCCTTGCTATGCACCAGGAAACTTTGCTGGTTATGATTGCGGAGGCTGCAAGTTTGGCTGGACCGGCCCCAACTGTGATCAGAAGAAGCCACGGGTCCTACGGCGGGATATCCATTCCCTGACTGCCCAGGAGAGGGAGCAGTTCCTGACCGCCCTAGACCTGGCGAAGAAGACGGTGCACCCGGACTATGTCATCACCACACAGCACTGGCTGGGACTGCTTGGACCCAACCGAACCCAGCCACAGATCGCCAACTGCAGTGTGTATGACTTCTTTGTCTGGCTCCATTATTATTCTGTCCGAGACACATTATTAGGTGGGTTTTCCCCATTGGCTTAACATCCATTATTAGAGGCTGGTGACTGGTTTGGGTATGGGGGAGTGGAAGCGATATGATACAGGTTAATTAACGGGGAGGCAACCTCAAGCGAGGTTACTTTTTGGACTGGCAGAATCACCAAACACCTCCTGTAGTTCAAATGCGGCCGTTCCTTCCTGTTCCGCAGACACTTCAAACCTTTCCTAGCTTATATTCCTGGTTCAAAGCCTAATCCTAGCTCTCTGTGAAACTTAATCCTCAAAGGCATGAGCTGGTGAAGTGGAGGCAAATTTCTTTTGAATCCAGGAAGAAAAAAAAAATTCAACTCTGGCTTGAAGCTGGCTCTGGCCTTTTGTTCAAATTAGAGATTTAACTGAACATACGCCAGGGGCACAGCATTTCCTGGAGAACTGCGGCATCTGCATTGGAAATGCCAGGTTCCTTAAACGCACACATCTTTAGACATCCCTCCCTTGCAAGTTCACTTGAGGGTGCCTCCCAGTAGGACAGGTGGCTCCTGCCGACCACAGTTCTGTCCTTCCACTTGGATGTGTGTTTCAGGAATGGAACTCAGGTGTCCGGGCTTATACAACCATTCTTTTATCTTCTTGCTGGCTACAAGCATCATTTTCATTATACCACTTTTTAAAAGTTTAAATTAGAAACAAGCTTCTTTTATCTGTCAATCTCAGTTCCTCTCCTCCCCTGGCCCCCACTGGCCCCCTGTGCCAACCCCTTTCTGCTCCCCAGGGAGGGTAGGGTAAGGCCTTCCATGGGAGATCTTAAAATCTGTCATATCTTTGGAGCAGGGCCTAGACCTTCCCCAGAGTGTCTAGGCTGAGAGAGTAACCCTCCATGTGGAATGGACTCCCAAAGTTCATTTGTGGACTAGGGGTAAACACTGATCCACTACCAGTGGCCCCATAGATTGTCCAGACCTCCAAACCGACCTCCTCCTAGTTCAGGGGGTCTGGATCAGTCCCATGCTGGTTTCCCAGCTATCAGTCTGGGGTCCATGAGCTCCCTGTTGTTCAGGTCAGCTGTTTCTGTGGGTTTCTTCAGCCTGGTCTTGACCTCTTGCTCATCACTCCTCCCTCTCTGCAAGTGGATTCCAGAATTCAGCTCAGTGCTTAGCTGCATTACACCGCTTTCTTAAGCATCCAACACAGGCACAATTACCCACGAGGCTAAGCGAGAGAGCTCTACTTTGCTATGGCTTGGGGGAAACTTCTCCTTGACAACACAATTCCAAAAGCTGGGCAGCTCCTCCAATTCCACAAAGTTGTCCTTTGAGCCCCCTGCACGCGGGCCGTAGTGCCCGTGTCTCCCGCCTACACAACAATAACCAAAAACTGATGCTTGTGAAATATTGAGGACCCCCCGCCCAGTACCTAGAACGTGGGGACTGGGTGGGAGTGGAGCAGGAGGTTGATGGTTATGCACAATGGGTTGGGGAGCAGCCATTGGTTTGCTGGAGAGTTCAAATCCATCCTAGATTCCTCTCATAACTTCTCCTCACAGTCCACACACTTGGCTATCTCTGCTGCTGTCCCTACCTCTGGGTCCCCTCCCTGGGGTCAGGGTGGACAAAATTATTGCGCGGACTTGGTCTGGTGCAATTCTTACTTGGCCTATCACTGGTTCCCGTTCTTTGGTGTCGGTCACTCTCATAATTCTGGTGTAGAAAACTTGAATTTATTTAGCCAAAAATATTTTTTAAAAAGGCTCCATGGCCAATAGCAGCAGCAGGAGCTCTGCTTTCCATGTTGTTAGAGCCTGCCTTGCAGGTTAGCATCCATCTTCCTTTATGGATAGGTGAGGGACTCATCTGGCTCTAAGGCTTTATCACTTCCTGTCATCACTCTGAGGAATTTCTGCTTTATGATAGGGTAGCCTCTCAGGAGGAAAGGAGAACTGTAGTGTCTGGTCCTCTCTAGGACCTCAACTTATATTCATGCCTGTTCAGCTCTCTGGAGTTTTTACAGGTACTTTGAAAGAACTAAAGAGAGCTGAAGTTCCTGCATGCCATCAAAAGCTGCTACGAAGGGCAGAAGAAAGATGGAGCAGGCACCAAGAAGGGCAATACGTTGCTCAAAGCGCCTCACTAAGACCGGCAGTTCCAGTGGCCAGCCAAATTGGTCTCTCTTCTGCTCTCGGTGACCATGCTTGCCAGCTGGCGGTTCTTACTGATGGATGCGTGAGGCAGACCTCGTGGAAGTTCTTTTTGGTTGTATAAAGGCAACACTAGCACAAAGTGTGGCTGAAGCTGCTACATTATTAAGTAATGTCTCTGCTATAAGTTTATGCAATTTCAAAGAACAAGTCAGAATATACCTTTAAAATACATTTCATTTAGGTCTCAACAATGGTTGTTTTTAGACAGCATTTTATTTTAATGCGTTATTGTCAAGAGAATTAAAGTCTGTAACAGGACACTGACTCCTGAGAATGACTTGGGTTTCTGTGTGTTCTGCTAAAAATCAAACTTTTGAGAAATGAAAGAGACTATTTTGTGAAAGCTCTTTTATCATTATTCTAACTGTTGCTTTTTAATAGACAAATTGTTTTTAAACTAAGACACCATGGACTCTCTGGACACAGACATACCCCTGGTAAGGTTTAACATCTCAAATATTCTGTTCTGTGACCGATGTTTCCCAATGGTTCTAGGTCCAGGACGCCCTTACAAGGCCATAGATTTCTCACACCAAGGGCCTGCGTTTGTCACCTGGCACAGATACCATTTGTTGTGGCTGGAAAGAGATCTCCAGGTTGGTCCATAGCATGTGCTCAGTATCTAAAATGTGTTTGCATTTAAGGAATACACGCTGTTTAATATACTTACTTCAGTGACAGCTAGTCAAGAAAATGACTCCACTCAGCCGTTCAGACTGCTTCCTTTCTGTGAGCGTCGAGTATCTGAAGTATGCTCTCTTGACACATCACCCAGGGATGATGGTGCTGTGAGCTTTGCCCTCCGTTGTGTGTTAGCTCTCTGGAGTTTCCCATCTTCCCAGTCCTCCCAACTTCCTATGCTTTGGTCCTTTTTCCTTTTCAGTTGTCACCTGCATGAGATTATGTAGCATTTTTTCTTTTAAATTGGGTTTATTTCACTTAGCAATAATGTCCTCTAGGTTCACCTACTTTGTTGCAAATGGCAGGATCTCTTTCTCTATTAAGTCAGGACAATTGCATTGTGTTTATTTACACATATGCACAAATGCATACGGAGATTTCCATACTTATATAGACGTATGTGAGTATATTTTATAATGACTTTTAAAACCCATCTGATTTGTATTCCTAGCGTTGGTATAAATTTGTCCAAGAAACACGCTCAGTCTTTGCCTTACACATGTTGGTGTAGCATCTGACACATACATGAAGTAATGGAACCTACCTTTGCTTTTAGAGACTCATTGGCAATGAGTCCTTTGCTTTGCCCTACTGGAACTTTGCAACCGGGAAGACTGAGTGTGACGTGTGCACAGACGAGCTTCTGGGAGCAGCGAGACAAGATGACCCAACCCTGATTAGTCAGAGTTCAAGGTTCTCCACCTGGGAGATTGTGTGTGACAGGTAACACGATGGAGCTCTTGAGACTGTTTTCCCTTAGTTCTGGGTGATAGACACTGTATTTCTTTGTATGTCTCTCTCTCTGCGTACATGGAATTATGTTCACGTGTTCCTGAAAGCAGTTTTTCCATGGGAGGTAGGAATTTAAACATTCTAAGCTCTCAAATGAAAAAGTAGATGCATAGAAATCTTATTAGTGGGTTGAGTGTGCCTAGGCATCATTTTGAGACCTGGGGCGTGAGTTTACAATCAGGAGCAGTTCCGGCATTCAGCCAACACTTGCTGTGAGCATCAAGCACGTTCTTGGTGATGCAACCCTGCTGGGAACACAAGGATGAATAAGATCCAGCCGGTCTGCATTTACAGAGATCAATTTGTGGTAAACGAATTACCAAGCAGTCTGAGAAGTTCTATGATAGGTGTGTGTGTGTGTGTGTGTGTGTGTGTGTGTGTGTGTGTGTGTGTGTGTGTGTGTGTGTGTGTGTGTGTGTGTGTGTGTGTGTGTGTGTGTATGTGTGTGTGTGTGTGTGTGTGTGTGTGTGGTGTGTGTGTGTGTGTGTGTGTGTGTGTGTATGTGTATGTGTGTGTGTATGGTGTGTGTGTATATGTGTGTGTGTGTATGTGTGTGTGTATGGTGTGTGTGTGGTGTGTGTGTGTGTGTGTGTATGTGTGTGGTGTGTGTGTGTGTGTGGTGTGTGTGTGTATGGTTTGTGTGTGTGTATGGTGTGTGTGTGTATGTGTGTGTGTATGGTGTGTGTGTATGTGTGTGTGTGTGTATGTGTGTGTGTGTGTGTGTGTGTGTGTGTGTGTGTGTGTGTGTGTGTGTGTGTGTGTGTGTGTGTGTGTGTGTCTAAAAGAGAGTCAGGACATGTCCACAGTGTGTGGAGCTGTGGTTCTGAGACAGAAGGTGGTACAGACTCTGGCTCGATGGGAGGAGGCAAGGAGGGTGTGGGTAGAGGTAGGTTCTAGGTGAGGGAGCTGGCGTCTGTCTCACTGGTCCCTGAGGAGTTGTGCAGGACAGAAGCACAGACCTTTGGATGTGGAGGCTCAGAACTGTCCCTTAATCCTTAAAAGCTACATGAGCAAATAGAGTCCTGGAAGAATTCTTTCTTCAAAGTTGTCCTTCCCAGGTGCAGTTCAGTAACCCTTCTGACTTTTGGGGATCTGTTCCCGGGGTACTTGGCATTCCAATTTTTCCTCCTTATGATCAAATTTAATTTATGAATTAGGCACAGTAAGAGATCAACAATAATAACTAATAATAAAATAGTACAATTATAATAGTGTTATGAAGTAAGATCTATGCAAACATAGTCTCTCTTTTTCTTTCAAAATACTTTTGTTTCTCAGGGCACTGTAGGAATATTGTAGGAATAGTTGACTGCAGGTAACCAACCGTGAAAAGTAAAATTGTGGATAAGAGATAACAACTGTGTCTCAGAAAAAGATTCCCTGAGGGGCTCCTCTGCCTTCCTTCATTTATTTCTTCTCTCTCAGATTCCCATGTTTTGACTTGCACTACCTGACACCTATCCTCTGATATTCAGTTACTCTAGGGCTACCTTCCTGGCCAGTACTGTTCCTGACATTTGCTGTTCTGAGGGGTCCAGCCTGGTCACAGGAAACTGTCTTCTGTATTCTGCACACCCTGAAGCTCTCGGGTCAGGCCTCAGCTAGTAGGATGCTGTAGATACCTTTGCACAGTTTCACTCAGTCCCACAAAATACCATTTCCCACCATGCCTTTGTCTACTCAGAAGTGGTATGAAAAAGAGGGTTCTGTGATCACATAAGTCTAGAGAACACAAATTCAAAATGTGTTTTTAAAACAACTATTTGGGACATAGTCTAGCCTCCATAGATGAACATGGTATTACTCATCTGGGGGACCTAAACAGGTCTGAATCTGGAACTCATTTCACAGACCGTCTCCCAGGAAGACACTTCGGAAATGATGCCTTGAGGGTCTTTTGTTAGCCGGTGTTTGACATCCTCTGTCTTTGCGTGTGCTCTCTCTATTCTCACTTGCAAACCGCTTTCCCACACTCTTTGAAGCCCTGCAGTAATGTCTTTAAAATCTACCTGTCTTCACGCATTAACCCTCTGATGCTGAGACTTCAGGCTACCGCAGCCTACGTCTTGGACCCTCTCTCAGCCTCACATTTGCTCCTAACTATTAATAGCCAGCTGTGTTTACACAGTTCCCAATACAGTTTTTATTTTTCACTTTAAAAAGTTTCATTTCATGGCCTACAGAGGAGACACAGTTTTTAAGGGTACTTAATGAAAATCACAAAAACAGAAGTTTCAGTCCTGGCACCCACATAATAAACTGGGCATCCCAGGCAAGTCTGTAAACCCAGACTCATGGAGGCACAATGTAAGAGGGTTGATGGTGCTTGCTGGCTCCTTGCCAAGGAAACATAATGCCCAGGTTTGCATACTCCTACACACATGTGTGCATACACTCACATCAATGAGTCTCTAAGCTGAAAAATGTTATTATTTACACATCGTAATTTATTTATAAATATATTATACATTTATGACTTTTAAATTATGAATAATTATTTAATAATTATTACAACTATTTTAATCATATAAATTATGGGGTTTAATACTGATAACTTTGTGTGTATGTGGGCACGTGTATGTGCATGTATTTATTCAATGTAGGACATTAAAATCGATGTGCTTGAGACTTTCATCACTTTAAATATTAAAAAGTGTTTTAGTACTGCATTTTATCTGTATAATTTTGTCTGTTTTTCTGGCTTCCTGTTTGTCTCCAGTTGGCATAAATGTTTTTCCCAGCTCTACACATATTCCTCCCAAAATGGCTCAATTACAATTATAGTGGCCGCCATCTTGCTTGTAAACTCCGCCACATTCTTATGAATGGAATGGTAACCATTGTCACCTTTACTCCTGCATTCATGGTTTGGGCACCCATATTCTTGAAATGTCTCCATCCATGATTAGTTTCAAGGGTAATATTTTCACACCTGGTTTTGACCATGTAAAGTAACTAATGACCATGACTTTCGCTACAAGTTCATGATACCATCCACAAAGTTAAGGCATATTGTGTTTAATTCTATACATCTCAGCTTGGATGACTACAACCGCCGGGTCACACTGTGTAATGGAACCTATGAAGGTTTGTTAAGAAGAAACCAAGTAGGAAGAAATAGCGAGACATTGCCAACCTTAAAGAACATCCAGGATTGCCTGTCTCTCCAGGAGTTTGACAGCCCGCCTTTCCTCCAGAACGCCACCTTCAGCTTCAGGTGGGCGCCAGCATCGTCTGCAGCACTTTAGACTGGTGGTTCTCAACTCCCTGATGCTGTGACTCTTTAACACAGTTTCTTGTGTTGTGGTGAGCCCCCAACTATGAAATTATTTTTGTTGCTACTTCATAACTGTAATTTTGCCGCTTTTATGAACTGAAATGTAAATGTGTTTGGAGACAGAGGTTTGCCAACAAGGTCGAGACCCACAGGTTGAAAACCACTGCATTAGCCAATCATGCTTGTAGTTGTGTGGGCCCAGGAGGAATCCGGGTGTTGGCAGACATCTACAAATCTAAATATTGCAGAAAGGCTTAAAAACATAGAATAAGAAGAGGTTGATGGTGAGAAATAGCCTCTTACCAATAGTGTAGTTTCATTAGCTACTAAATGCCACCCTAATTGCTGATTTCTGTATGCATATAGGAATTGCCAAGGCAGCTCATTACTATCATACTTTAACAGTGTTCATACTATTTACTATTCTTTCCTTATTTATTTTATTAAATGTTGGCATTAGAAGTTCATCAGTCTCAGATCCTGGTACTGGGTCTGACTCTCAGGGGAGTTTTTCAGATTTACCTCAAAGTGTTACACAGCATCATAACCCAAGACTTGAACTTAAAGACCAACTATCAGTTTTATCTTACCCCCAAAGAATTAGGAGTATGTATGCAAAGAAGGTCCTAACAAAGACTCGTGAGGCATCCCAGGAAGGAACTGTGGCCTTCTCCAAACTGGACTTGTTCTCTTTCTTTGCAACTCACCACTCCCCACACAAATTGGATAGCTTATATGGGGATAGGGGCAGGGTAGACCAAACTTAATTTCAGGAATTTTGCTGAATATTGCAGGGCTTTGGAGCCAATGCTAGAAGTGGACACGGCTCTGAGATTAGTATTAAAAGTAGGCAAATAGCTGGCCTTGGTGGTACACACTTTTAATCCCAGCACTTAGGGGGCAGAGACAGGCAGATCTCTATGAGTTTGAGGCCAACTTGGTCTACATAGTGACTTGCAGGCCAGCCAAGGCTACATAATGAGAACCTGTCTCAAATAAACTAAGAAAAACGTAAGTCAAGGGTAACATTTAAGAATGTTTTTAAAAGAAGCATGAATTCTTTATGACAAAAATGCTATTAAGCTAGACTGCATTCTCTCTAGATTCAAGCTGAGAGAGATTCCTAAAATGTGATTTTTGGATCATAATCACTGGTATCTTTAGAATTTGGTAAGGAACATACATTGTTAGGACCTCACCTATCCTTACTGGGTGGGAAACTCTAAGAAAAGCTCATGAAAAATTTTTCAGTGTTTTCAAGGTAATCTTACTTTTGAATATCACTGTGTCAAGGTATAGACATTTATAATTTACTGAAAATATAGACAGGAAAGAGAAGAATAAAGGAAATACTGGGGTATATTTAGAAGGATAAGTGTCCTCCCCCTAAGTCAACAGTCTCTTTCACTGAAAAATATGAATATACAATTCTATGTTGATTCAAAATTCACTTATTGAACAGAGCCCATGTGTTGGGCAGGATAAAAGGTCCTGAAAATAAAAATATGAAGGAAACACAGTCCCTCGCTTTCAAGGATTGTAGAAAACAAGAATAAAGATAAATACTGTGCACAGAAGGGATCAATGTAACCCAGGAGATGCAGGGCAGCTATGTTTGAGTTCCTCCCCCTTCTAGAAGATCATTGGAAAAGGTTGAAGTGCAAGAATGCTCAGCCAGTTGGCAGCAGAGCCTCTCCTATCCTTATCCAAAGTTAGATTAGAAGGTGGCCGGAAAACACAGAGACCTTTGCCAATCTGTACCGAAGTCACTGACACTCTGGTTTCTCTCAGGAATGCTCTGGAAGGTTTTGATAAAGCGGATGGCACACTGGACTCTCAAGTTATGAGCCTCCATAATTTGGTTCACTCCTTCCTGAACGGGACGAATGCTTTGCCACACTCAGCTGCCAATGACCCTGTTTTTGTGGTATGTTCAGAGACTCGGATCATACGAAACTGTTTCTACGTAATCCACTGAATTCATTGGGTTTTCAGTGCAGTGAAGGGTTGGTGGTATTCCATTCTATGTCAACAGTATGATCTTTGCACATATACATCAGTTTGATACACACAGGAAACATGGTAGAATAGCATATGAAGCCCCTACACAGAAACCAATCCCTGGGAGATGGTGGGATTTAGATAAACTTAACCAGGAGTTGACAGTCCAGAGGGTAGTCTACAAGTTAGCAGAGTTCTGTCAATAACTCAACAAAATGTGTACCATCAATTAGCACAAATATGAGTTATTTTCATTGGCAAACGAGTGGTGTTGAAGAGTGGTAACTGCACACAGACCACCTTTAGCATGTTTGTTGCTCGTGGAAACAAAGGCTTGGTTAGCCAGAAGAAAGCAGGAAAGGGATGCTGGCTGGATGAGAACCACAAATGCTCTGAACCGTGGTGGTGACATGAAACCCAGACTTTGTGTCACTTATTTTGTTTGGCTTCATCCTTCTCTGAGAAGAGACAGCTATTAGGGAAAGATAGCACTGTCTACTCAGGGTCTCTTTGGCTCTTTGGTACCCCAAGCCCAGTGAATTTCTTTGAGAAATTTGATTTCAATCTCACTTTAAAACAAAGGGATCTTGACAATAGTTGGCAATGGGGTTGTCAATTTTAAAATGCCAAGCTACACTAGTTCTTAAAGATAATTTTCCCCACACTGGGGAGGGTCTAGGCCCTGCTCCAAATGACATGACAGACTTTGAAGATCCCCCATGGAAGGCTCACCCTTCCTGGGGAGCAGAAAGGGATTGGGATTGGGGGGGGGGGTGGGGGGAATGGGAAGAGGGGAGGGAGAGGGAACTGAGATTGACATGTAAAAGAAGCTTGTTTCTAATTTCAAAAAAAAGATAAGTCTTCCAAGGAATTCTCCGGAGACAAATGGAATGGGGTGTATGCCAACTGGGGCCACAGAATATGGCTGCCCATCACAATGTGTTCCACCTAGACGTGGTCCTCTGGTCACATAGCTATAAAACAGACTCCTTTTCATGCTCAGTTATCCATGGTCAACCATGGTCTGGAGAAAGAGCAGCGATGAACATGGTACAACAAGATGTTTTGAGAGACAGTCTACAGTCATACCAATTTTATTACCCTATGTTGTTGTTTTTCTATTATTTCATTGGTTTGTTAATCTCCTGCTATTCCTGAGTGATCAGTTAAACTTCATCATAGGAATAATGTAGAGTAAATACACAGTTCAGATGAGGTTCAGGCAGGCACCGAGGGCTTGGGACATTGGGGTCTGTTTCCTTCTACCACAGACGAACAGGTTGGGTTATTCCAACTCTTGACAGGGAAAGGATGGAGGATGGTGGAAAAGTCCCTGGTCACTGGGCATTGGGAAAGATGAGAGGTCTCCAGTCGCACTGCATCAACAGACAGGAAGCACAGTAAACAGAACGTGGGACCTGCCCATAAAACCCCAAGTCCTCTTCCAGTGAGCCACTTCCTCCAGCAAGGTTCCACCCCCCAAATGCTCCAGCAGATCTTCCTAAACAAGGCCACGAGGTGCAAGCTGGGCATTCAAACATAGGAATCTATAGGGGAAATTTCTCATTCAAGCCACAAAAGCTCTCCTTCTGGGCCTTCTTGTTATAAACTTGAGTGGTGGAAAGAGAGAAAGAGTAAGGTCTCATGCTATTTCTTAGAAGGACACTAATCCTATCACGTCAGGGCCCCACCCTTAAGACCTTAGCCAACCTTAGTTACCTCCTTTTAGGCAACATCTCTAAATAGAGGCATATCAGTGAGGGTGGTTTTCAACACACGAACTGGGGTGAACTCATAAATTCATAGCTTCATCAGTTTTTAGAAGTTTGTCTTTACAGACTTCTGGGAGGCAATGTGACATCAGAAGGAGGACCTGATTTAGCTCCAACTTGTTCAATCTGGAGAATATGGCTGAACAACATGGTGCCTCTGTTTCTCATCCTGCAGGTCACATGTCTTGATCTTGTAGTGGGAAAAAACACTGCACTTATTAGTTATTAAAGTAAGTTTACCTCAGGATAATGTGATGATGCTCTAGACACTCCAGAGGTAATTTGAAGGTTATTATTAAAAATAAATAATGATTTTGTGGTAGTCTATAGGAGAGGATTAGAGAACTATGCATTGGATTTTAGTTTCCAAATCTTAATTGAAGTTCCTTATCTTGTTCTAGTCTTCTAGTCTATTATAGACAGTGATATTCCAAGGTAACTGATACTCAAAGTTCCAGGGATTTCAAGGTGACTCTTTGTGTTTTACTAGATCTGTTATACAAAAGAGAAGATGTTAGTGAAAGTGTAGTTTCCAATGATGATCAGCTTGCCTGGTAGTATTAAGTATGCAATCTCCCAGGATTAAATAGATTACTGGGGCTCCCGGATAGATTGAAGAGTGGCCAAGGTGATTTAGGAAATCCTGAGATCAAAGGTGATGGGTTGATTATTCCTTCTGGAAACTGCATCTCCTGTCAGGTGTGTGTAGCAATAATACTTGAGGGTGTTTTCAAGAGTGTGTTCTCTGTCTCTGACCAGGTGGGGACTCATCTGTGAGAATTCTGCAGCCATTTATTCCATCTCCATCATGCTGGCTGTGGTAGTTTAAAAGAAAATGGCTCCCAAAGGGAGTGGTACTATTAGGAGGTGTGGTTTTGTTGGAGAAAGTGTGTTACTGTGGAGGCGGGCTTTGAGGTTCATATATGCTCTAGATGCCACCCAGTGTCTCAATTCACTTCCTGGTTGCTTTCAAGATGTAGAACTCTCAACTACCTCTCCAGGACCATGTCTGCCTGCAGGCTGCCATGTTGCACCATGATGATAATGGATTGAACCTCTGAAACTGTAAGCCACCACCTCAGTTAAACATTTTCCTTTATAAGAGTTGCCATGGTCATGGCGTCTCTTCACAACAATAGAAACCCTAACTAAGACATTGGCATTGTTCATCGTCTCTTACTTCATGTTTCAAACCATTTCCTTGACGACCACTTCAGCCATCAGCTCATGCCCAGGTCTCTGGTATCTATCTGCCATATCTGCTCTTCACTGATACTATATGTCTCTAAGAAAGGTTTTCTCTTTTTTGTCTTTTTTTTTTATTTTAGAAATAATCTTATTTTACATATCAATTCCAGTTCGCTCTCCCTCCTATGACTCCTACTGACTCCCCTAATCCACCCCCCCAACCACTCCCCAAGGATAGCCTTCCACAGGGGATCATCAAAGTCTGTCACATTCTCTTTCATGTATCTGGGCTGCAATAGTGTCTGTCCCTCCATAGGAAACGGGCTCCCAAAGTCCATTTGTGCTCTAGGGATAAACACTGGCTCCAGGGATAAACACTGGCTCCAGTGTTAGAGGTCCTATAGCTTGGCAAGGCCTCCTAGCTGGCACACACATTCAGAGGGCTTGGTTTGGTCCAATGCTGTTTCCCCAGCTTTATGACAAGGGGTCCCCATGCTCTCACTAGGTCAGGTCAACTGTTTCTGTGGGTTTCTCCAGTTCCATCTTGGCTCCTTTGATCATCCTCCTCCATCTCTACAATTGGATTCCAGGAGTACCGCTCAGTGTTTAGCTGTGGGTACCTGTTTCTGCTTCGATCAGCTACTGGATGAAGGCTCTAGGAATAGCAACCAAGGTAGTCATCAATCTCATTATAGGGGAAGGACATCAAAGGCAGCCTTTCCACCACTGCTTAGGTTCTTAGTTGGTTAAAAAAAAAAAAAAGGTTTTCTTAAAGTGTGCTGCTTCTACTATAAATTTGAACACAGGATCCCAAGTTGTAAGGAAAATGTTACAACTTCTTTTGTCAATATTTCAATTATTTTCAGTAGAACCATGTGGTTCTCTAATGGATTGAGGATGAAGTCACAGACCTTCCTCTTCTCCTAAAGGAAATAATAGGAAATGCTAGTAAATCAGTTTTCTGTAGAGCTCCTGTCTCTGTGAGGAAGCCCATGAACCTCATTAAAGCCTACAGACACAGCCACATTTCTCTGTAAATGGCCAGATGGCAAAATTCTGGGGTCTCTGTGACTGACAGACTGTTTCAGTTACTCAGTTCCTCAACTTGCTTTTCTCTCCTCTCCACCCCCTCTATTGCTCTGTCTCCATTCCTGCCTCCCTCTCTAGGATTTATTTATTTATTTATTTATTTATTTGTAATTGGTACTGGGAACTGAACCGGGGTTCTAGTGCTTGCTCAGCAATGGCAAAGCTGTGTCATCAGTGCTTTCACCGAAGCATGAAAGCAGCTGCAGGTGATGGGCAGACTGTTGAATATGGTACCCTACTGGGTGAATTACCAACACAGAGTCAGGTAAAGATAGTAGGGTATTTATTCGGGAGATGCCTTACTTACAGAGCAACCTAGCCAGCTGGCATGGAACGGAGTAAGCAGAGCAAGCCAAAGGTGAAAAGCAAGAAGGGGCTCCCATGTGTGTGCCTCTCACTCAGAGCAGGTGTGGTTACAGTGTCCCCTACAATTCCCCTTTTGGGCTAAAGAGTATTAAAACTTAACAGTGAAAAATATCCATAATTTATAGTGGGAAATTACCAATATGGAGTCAGGTAGAAATATAAGGGTATTTAATAGGGAAAAGCCTTACTTACAGAGCAACCTAGCCAGCTGGCATGGTAGAGGTCTGTACCGCAAGTACAAAAGTGAAACCGAAAGAGAAAACGCAGTCACTCTACATCACCCTGACCACGCCCTTGCAAGCCTGGTCAGGCACACCTGTAGCCAGCCGCTAAGTAGGCGTGGCTACAGCTTCCCCTACAATTCCCCTTTTAGTCTAAAAGAGGATTAAAACTTAACAGTGTAAACTATCCAAAATTAACAATCATAAAGATGAAATATAAGAAGATACAACAATCTGCTTATGTCACATCCTAACTATCTATTTTAACTAAACCCTAAAGTCATCTGAAAGAGGTGTCCAAGCCTGAACACCTCCTTCCAATCCCAACCATAAACAATAGGAAGCTATCCCTAACTAGGTATATACACTATCCTAAGTGACAACAATGGGGAAAGGGGGCATAGCATCCTCCAAGTTACTTCCTGCTGAAATGGGACAATGATAGTCATGTGGGGTCCTGTAGGAAGAAAATGTTAGTATAGTGAAAGTCTTGAATGGATTGTATCCAGTCCATGTTAGATGGGATTCACTTGATTGAAGATCTCGCTTGAAATCCTCAACTTGATTGAAGTCAGTACCGGAACCTCTGGCCGGAGTGTCCATTGAAATGGAGCAAGTTGGATCCAGTGCAGCTGAGGAGGTGTGGCCCATTTTCTTTCCAGGGTGTCCAGGGATTGCTGTCAGGCACGTCTTCATTGGCTGTGTGGGACTCAAACATAAACAGTTAGCAGAGAAATGTTTGCTTGTGTATGTACACATGCTGGGGAATGCAACCATGAGAACATAACAATTATGAGAGGGTGTACACCTTGAGAGAAAGATCCAAGAAAATGCAAAGACAGTCCCCAAATTCTTCTTTTATTCTGTATTACATCAATTGGCTTCTTGATACAACACAGAAACACTAAAGTTTAGTTAAATAACGTGCTTGGATTTTAGAGGAGGAAAGCCAAATCCACCTCTAAATCCAGCATTGGTTTAATTGAATAGGGACTAGGAAATGAAGAGAAATAGAGTTCTCTGAGAGACAGCTGTAAAGTTTACCGTATGGCATGTTCCTTTTGTTTGATGGTTATAGCTACCTTTTCTTCTTAAGCATCTACCCATGCAGTGTCCTTTGCCTTCTGGAGAGGAGTTTTCCTGTGAAGATAAAAGCAAAACACTTCCCTTTCCTTTGGGAAGTTTCTATTTAGTTTATGAGATATAGATATACCTTAGTAGAATACCTGTCATTTGTCATCGTCGAGAGGTTTTTCCTTTTCCACTCAAATCTTGATCAACTTTGATGGTATCCAAAGTTTTTCTTCTCCTGTAGAAACCAATGCAAAACCCCTACCCCAACGTAACACATGTCCTGGTTTCCATACAGAGGTTAGTACATCTTTGAAGTATACCGGCAGATTCAGTTCAGCAGTTTTCTCCGTAGTCCAGTGTCTTTCTGTAGCTGTTTGTCCTTTCTCATTGGCATTAAGAAAGTTTAGTGTTAATAAAGCATTATGCAACCTATGTTTGAGGGGTTTAGTCTTCCAAGCTTGTTTGTTAAGCATCTCCTTAAGTGTTCTATTAGGTCTCTCAACCACTGCTTGTCCTGTAGGATTGTGTGGTATACCGGTAACATGCTTTATGTTATAATATTTAAAAAATTGTTACAATTTTGTGGAGACATATGCTGGAGCATTGCCAGTTTTTATTTGTGCAGGTATACCCATAACTGCCATCACCTCTAGCAGGTGTGTAATAACAGAATCAGCTTTTTCAGAGTTAAGAGCAGTAGCCCATTGGAACCCTGAGAATGTGTCTATAGTATGATGCACATATTTCAAATTTCCAAACTCTGCAAAGTGAAAGACATCCATCTGCCAAACCTCATTTCTCCGAATGCCCTTAGGATTACAACCTGCTGGCAATGGAGTTTGATTATAAAAGGAACAAGTAGGACAGTTTTTCACTATCTCCTTGACTTGTTGCCAAGTGATGGAGAAGTCCTTCTTCAAACCTTTGCTATTTACATGATGTTTCTTATGAAATTCTGAGGCTTCTAGCACAGTTACAATTAATAAATGATCAATCTCATCATTGCCTTGTGCTAGTGGGCCTGGCAGACCCGTATGGGATCTGATATGTGTAATATATATGGGATTACTTCTGTTTCTGATAATTTCCTGTAATTGTAAAAACAGAGAAGTTAATTCTGTATTATCAGGAACAAATTCTGCAGTCTCAATGTGTAACACGACTCTCTCTGCATATTGGGAATCAGTAACTATATTAAGAGGTTCTGTAAAATCCATAAGTACCATGAGAATTGCATATAATTCTGCCTTCTGTACAGATGTGTATGGACTTTGAACTACTATACTTACTTCACCTGCTTTATAACCTGCCTTACCTGATTTGTTGGCATCAGTGTAGAAGGTAAGAACTCCAGAAATGGGAGTTTGTCTTACAATACATGGAAGAATCCAGACTGTCTTTTTTATAAATTTAATTCTGTCAGTTTTGGGGTAATTGTTGCTAATTGTTCCCAAAAAGTCAGTAAGAGCTATTTGCCAATATTCATTATCCCCTACAATAATTAATAATCATAAGGGTGAAATACAAGAAGATAAATAATTTGCTATGTTACATCCTAACTATGTCTATTTTAACTAAACCCTAAAGTCATCTGAAAGAGGTGTCCAAGCCTGAAAACTTCCTTCCAATTCCAACCCTAAACTCTAGGAAACTATCTATAACTAGGTATATACATTATCCTTAGTGACAACAATGGGGGGAAGGGGGCGTAGCATCCTCCAAGTTACTTACTCCTGAAATGGGATGGCGATAGCCTCATGGGGTCCTGTAGGAAGAAAATGTTAGTATAGTGAAAGTCTCTAATGGATTGTATCCAGTCCATGCTAGATGGGATTTGCTTGATTGAAGGTCTAGGTTGAAGCCCTCAACTTGATTGAAGTTCTTGTGTTGATTGAAATCAGTACCTGAAGCTCTGGCTGGAGTGTCAGTTGAAACAGAGCAAGTTGGATCTGGAGTAGCCAAGGAGGTGTGGTTCGTTTTCTTTACATCACATCCAGAGATTGATGTCAGGCAGGTCTTCATTGGCTGTGTGGGACTCGAACATAGGTGTTAGAGAAGTGTCTCTGTGCCTAGCTTATGCTACCTCATGTCATGTGTTCCTGAGAACCTATGTTGTCACAAAAGACCACAATCACACTCCAGAATTGAGCAGAAGCTACACGCCTGTAACTCAAAACTCAGGAGGCAGAGGCAGGAGGATCAGGAATTCTAGGCCGTCACTGGCTACACATTGGCTCATTTTAGAGCTAACCTGGCCTACATGAGACCCCATGTTAAAAGGCAAGTAACGGAACAGTCTTCCACTGAATTTATATACCACTTTTAAAGTCTAATTTGATGCTACGTTTCAAGACACAGTTTATGTGGTTTTGGGGGTGGAATCCAGGTTTACATGCAAGCATGGGCCCTCCCAACTGGGCTATGCTCCTAGACCTTGAACCACCTTTTAAGGTCAAGTCCTGATATTCATGGGTTCATTCCTCATCTTGGCTACTGTGAATAGCATGGTGAGAAACGGCTTCCTTTAGATATAAACCCTGTGGTGGAGTTTGGAGTACAGAGAAGGTCTCTTTCTCACGTTCGAGGCCCTTCTTTGCTGTTTTACTAATTTTACACCAAAGTGTGTAAGTGTTCATCATTCTCCAGCCTCACCAGCACTCCTACCCTCATCTTCTTGGTAGAAATACTCTAGCTGTAAAGAGGTGACATCTCTTTGAGGCTTCAGAGTTATCCTTACACAAGGTACATGTGATGAGTTCTGTTCTGTGAGTTGGCTGGGAAGTTCATGAACTGAGTAGGTAGTAACAGTTCATGTGTTTGTTTTCCACCAAATGTTACTATAATTCTCCAAGCCATTCTTGCTACCATCACCTGCCCTCTCTGATCTAGTTTTTGTCATTTGACATAAGGTACAGTCATCTGAGAGGAAGGGATCTCAACTGGAAAAAATGCCTTGATCAGATAGACCCATGGATATTTTCTTTATTGGTGATTGATGTAGGAGGGCTCAGCTCATTATAGCTGGGGCTACCCTCAGGCAGGTAGTCCTAGGGTGTATAGGAAGACAAACTTCAAGAGAAGCAAGCTAGCAAGCAGCACTTCTCCGTGTCTCTGATTTAATTCTTGCCTTGAGTTCTTGACTTCTTTCATAACGTGCCACAACCATAAGGTGAAATAAGCCATTTCCCCCTAAGGTGGTTTGGTCGTAGTCGTGATTGCAGTAATAGAAACCTAACTAGGGTAGTTAGATAGTGTGCATGAGCCGGCGGGTGCATGCATATGTGTGCATATGTAGGCCAGAGAGTAATAGAAACCATCTCAACTACTCTTCACTTATTTTCTAAGACAAGGTCTCACACCAAATCTGGAGCTCATGGATTCAGTTAAACGAGCTGGACAGGGCACCCGGGAATGCTTCTGCTTCCAAATTCCTGATATTGGAATTATAGGTGTGCACTCAACAGCTCCTGGCTTTTTATGTGGGCTCTGAGGATTTGAACTCAGCTACTCATGCTTGCCTGGCAATTCTCTCTCTCTCTCTTTCTCTTTCTCTCTCTCTCTGTCTCTGTCTCTGTCTCTGTCTCTCTGTCTCTCTCTCTCTCTCTCTCTCTCTCTCTCCCTCCCTCTCTCCCTTCCTCCCTCCCTCCCTCCCTCCCTTCCTTCCTTCCTTCCTTCCTTCCTTCCTTCCTTCCTTCCTTCCTTCCTTTCTCTCTTTCTTTCATGCTTCAAGATATATATGGTACTAAATATAATTTATAAATGACATAATATATTTCTACTTAGTTCACTTAATTATAAAGTTGTTACATAGTTTCTTAACTTTTCAATTTCATTTGGTGCTGGGGATTTAAGCCATGGCTTCATGCATGCTAATCAGATGCTTGGCCACTGGACTATATCTCCAACTCTCCCTAAAAACTTGAATCTTAAAATAAATAATGCACATAAGAGGTTCACAATGTAAAAATGTCTAAAACGAATCCTCAGTATCATTGCTGTCTTTCAGCCACTTGTTAACATTTCCCCCAGATGTATTTTATAAACACAATGGAAATATAAAGACCTTTTCCTCTTTTCCCTCTCCCTCCTCTTCTCTTCCCTTTTCATTCCATTCCATGGCAGAACCCACCCTTTCAGAAAGGGTGTTCTCTTTTCTCTTTATTCTCCCTGGTTGGAGATCTGCATCCTAGATTTATCATCAGACTTTAACCAGTCTCCCGGAATGGACACTGCTTTGCTCCACTGTATGTGGCAATGACATAAAGCCTGAGACTGGGTCAGTTAAACAAGGCAGATTTATTTAGCTCATGTTCTAGAGGTCTGAGAATGTGGTGCAGATATCTCCTAGACTTGAGGGTCTCGTGTAGAGTCAACTCCTGGCAAAGACAGTGAGCACAAAAGCGTTCTTCAAGAGAGGAGCCAAGAGCTGAGGAAGCCTCCTTCAACAGCTGCTTACTTGGGCAGCCAGACTCTGGTCCCTCACTGACTACCAGGAGGAGAGTGTCAGCCACTCAGGAGGCATGCCCCTCACAACTTATTCACTTAAAGTTCTCACTACCTCCTTATGCCTTTGTATTGGAAATTCAAAGTCAACATGAATTTTGAAGGGGACAAAGCACATTGAAGTCACAGCAGGTATTTAATAGTTTCTAATCTTTTGCTTTACAAATAATATTAGGATAAATAACATAGAACGGGTACAGTGAACAGACAGGATAGAATCCTTCAGCTGAAGGGTAGGTAAAGCATTTGACATTTGATAAAAATCCCAAGTTGCCCCCTGAAGGCAGGTCTCCCCTAACTCCTATGAGGCTGAGCCACCCTCACCACTGGTCTCTCCGTTTGTCATGTTATTTGTCCCTTTGCTGTCTTTCCTTTTCTTCTTTGCTAATTTGGTAGGTGTAGAAGTTTTAATTTTAATTTCTCCTATAAGTGAAACTCAGCATCTTCTCTATGCATTTAAAAATCTTGTTTACATTTGCTTTTATATGATCTGTATGCCCATTTCATCATGACGTCTGTGTATTTTTAAACCCCAAATATCCCATAGAATCAGAATTAGTGAGAGTGATTTGTTCTCTATGTAACTAACAAATTGCAACATTCTTTGTGTTGATGTTTTTCATGGGAATGCTAACAACATGTTCACACAGTTATACAATTTTCATTTTATTTATTTTTAGTTTATGAAAATCTTGTGTGGTCACTGACACCACATCTAGCCTGCCTCTTATGTGCTCAGTGACTTTTTTTAGGGTAGGTATAGGTTGGTAGAGTTCATAACTACCTGGTTTGGGGTCCTGGGCTCAGCCCTCCAAACCTTTATTTCCCCTTTTATTTTCTGTTAAGAAGCTGTTTCATTATTAAGCATTTGTTTAGTGATGGCTCCCATTCTAGAGGCGTGGATACAAACGTAGTAATTTTAACTTCACAAGGTTCTCTGTGCTAAATCATGCTCCTTGTTTGCAATGTGGAGAACACAGGATTCAGAGAAGCTGCAGAGTGCGACCACCAACTAGAAAGTGCCTGAGCAGAGTTTCCCACCCGCAGATCTCCTCTGGTAGTCTTCCAACAATTTTGCCTTTGTCAGTTGAGACGATTCTTAACTTGATTCCATCACAATTGCCTTCATTATAGCTGAGCTAATTTAGCGTTGTTAGGTCATGCTAAGCAGAGTGAATGCTAATTGGTGAAGGGCATGTTTGAATGATTTTTCATGGCTTTTGAAAAGATGGGGCCATTGGTTTTACTGTATTTTTGTTTCATAAATGTGGTGAAGACTTATTTAATATGCAGCTTTCATGTAACAGACATTCAGTCACTGCTTCTTAAGTAGCATTATGTCTGAGTAAGTTCTAGAAGAGCTGAATTACCAGGGAGGATGGCTGACCAGGACTGGCAAAGGTCTCTATGGGTTCAATCTGGGGGTGTTACTTTAGCAGATGCTGAATGCCTTTCAACACTAGCTTTTTTTTTTTAAATTGTTTTATTTAAAGATACTTTATTTAACTTTAGTGTATATATATTTGTATGAAGGTGTCAGATCCCCTGAACTGGAGCTACAGACAGTTGTGAACTGCCATGTGGGTGCTGGGAATTGAACCTGCATCCTTTGGAAGAGCAGCCAGTGCTCTTAACCGCTGAGCCATCCCTCCAGCCCTCAACACTAGGTTTTATAAGTACAAACACATACTGTTGAGAACTAAGTCAGTACCAAGAACTGAATTAAATGCACTTCCTTATTGATCAGATAAACCATGACTCTAGTGGAAAACCATAATTTATGTGAAAATCTGGGATGGTCTAACATCAACTTCAGTTCCCATCTCCTAGGGAACTGCAACAAAAAAATGATGATTCTGCAACAAAAAATGACCGGGGGGCAGCTCTGGGCAGACTCCATCCTAACACCACCATAGTTCTCTCTCTTCAGCCTTTACTTAGATGCAAGCTGAAATGACCACTGCTTTGAAAGTTGATACATTAACAGCAGAACCCAGTTGCACCTAACCTATGTGTTTGCTCAAAATTTTCAAAAATTATAAGCATTTTCCCCCTCAAGGAATTAACAACTGAATTTCCAGAGTTATAGTGTCCTTTACACAGTGCTATCTTACCTTGTATGCAGATTCTATCATCCATCTAGCTATCATCTAGCTATCATCTATCTATCTATCTATCTATCTATCTATCTATCTATCTATCTATCTATCTATCTATCATCTATCTATCATCCACCTATCTATCATTTGTCTATCTATCATCTATCTATCTATCTATCTATCTATCTATCTATCTATCTATCTATCTATCTATATCTATTATGTCCATTCAATTTAATGATGATTTCTTTCTCTTACTTTTTATGTATACGTGTGAGTACTTGCATGTATGTCTGTGCACTATGTGCATGCTTGTTGTTCTTGGAGGTCAAGAGATGGTGTCAGAGTTCATGCGTCTGGAGTTACAGGCACTCATGGGCTGCTATGTGGATGCTGGGTAGCGAACCAAGGTCTTCTGTAAGAGCTCTTAACCACGGCACCATCTCTCATCACTATTCACATTTAAGCAGGAGAACTTCTTCAAAACGACAAAGTCTCTCTGTCTCTGTCCTCTCTCTCTCTCTGTCTCTCTCTCTCTGTCTCTCTCTCTGTGTCTCTCTGTGTCTCTCTCTGTCTCTCTCTCTCTCTCTCTCTCTGTGTGTGTGTGTGTGTGTGTGTGTGTGTGTATGTGTTCACGAATGTGGAGGCCCACAGGTTGACAGTGGATGTCTTCCTCAGTCACTGTCTGCCTTGGCATTTATTTATCTATTTTGTGTGTCCACAAGCACGCATTCTGTAGTGAATGACAGTCAGATGACAACTTGCGGGAGTCAGATCTCTCCTTCCTGTGTGTGTCACAGGGTTTGAACTCACCGACGGAGCCATCTTGCCTGTTTTTAATGCTCTAGTGTCCTTTTTACTACAGCTGTTCATTAGTCCGTTTAGGATGCTGTAACAAAAATACCAGAGACCAGGCTCAACCAATCAACATGGGTTCTCATAGCTCTGGAAGCTAGGAAGTTCAAGGTCAAAGCATCAGAGTGTGGTGAGGGCCTGCTTCGTGGCTCATAGAAGGCTGCCTGTTGTCATTGTTGTGTCTTCACATGGATGAAAGTGGGAAGTGTTCCCTGGGGGCTCCTTTATGAAGAAACCAATCCTATTCATAAGTCATCCACCCTTATGGCCTGCCATTTTACAAAGACATACAGCTTCCCACCACCACCGCCAGTCACGGATCCAGTCCATGAACTAGGGAGGGGCGCATGCATTCAGTCTGCACAAAGCTGTTTCTAATCCCCACTAGAATGTGTTTCCTGTGGCACAGCTCAGCCACATGGGCACAGCCTTGGTGCTCGATAACCATTTCATGCATATTCTATATTGCTTATTTAGGGAAAACGGCATCCTTATTACATATTGCTTCAAATCCTTGAGAGAACAAGTCAAGAATAAAAAACCACCACGAAATAACAAGTTTGATTAAATATGGGTTTTGTTTTTGAGACACAGTCTTACTATGTCATGTAGTACTGACTGGCCTGGAACTCACCCTGGAGACCAGGCTGGCCCAGAACTCACAGAGATCCACCTGCCTCTGCCTCCCTGGGGCAGGGACTAAAGGCACATGCCACCACACCTCACCTCAATAGGTTTGAAAAGGCAGTGCCCTTAGGAATTCCTTCACTGAGTCGGGTTGGCTCAACTTTTTATTTATTTATGTCTTTCACTTTAAGCATTAATTAGGGCACAGAACCTGCATGCCCTCATGCCCATCAACCCTTGTGGAATGTTTGCCTTGTGACTTTCAACACTCAATCTCAACTCACCTCTGAGTTGAGAGTCCAGACCCTGTAACAGTAATATGTTTCCATCATGAGAGCCTCTCTTACAAAGGATGTCTTCCGGGGAGTCAGCAAAGCTGAAGTGCTGTTGGTCTTTGATAAAGTATGCATCCTTTTGCAGCTGGGCTCAGCTGTTCACAGCTTCTTTTCCCCGGGTGCAGAAAGTCTTCTCATTTCTCTACTACAGCAAGAATCTGAATTTATAGCCATCTGAGCTCAAGCCCTTTGGTAGCCTTATCCTTATATGCATCCTTGTATGGTATTTTCTTGCCAGTGAGGAGAATGTGTGTTGATTGATTGCTTTCTCCTGCAAGGGTTGCATTGACAAGTTTTTCAGCCATGTGCTCACATTTTCTCCAACAGTGCTTCTGAGATGAGACGTAGGCTCCCCGCTTCTTGTACCTATCCTTATTTTGCTTGAACAAAGCAGAATAAAGCTGTGCAAAATTTTGCCACATTATTTCTAAAATGCTAAATTTTTAATACCAAAATACAGTTATGTCCCTAGGTAGTGGATAAAGGTCCATAATAATGTACATTTACTTGACTTTTGCCCCTCACATCTGACCCTGAAATAACATTTGGCTATTTCAGCAATAATACCCAAGTTAATTTTGAACTTGTGTCTAACAAAGATACAATTAATGTTTCGAGAACAGCACAAGGTTTCCTGCTGAGGAACTAATGCCCACAGCTTCAGCAAAAACCCTGGTTGTATGAGCTGCACTGCGTCTCGTGGCAGCCTTGGATAAGTTATTACTCGCAGTGTATTTATGACATCCGTTGCATCTTTTCAGAGCACACCCTTCCCTCTCTTTTATTGCACTCTGTAAATTGGGCAGTCTGTATGTAGTTTGCACTAGAGCATTTATTGTGTGTTTTATGGCCCTTATGAGACCTATTGTCTTTCATTATTTTCCTCCTTTCTTTTATCTCTGCCGATTATAAATTGCTTTGGAGTTTTGTCTGCTTTTTTAATTATATGCTTTGCATTGGGAGGATTCTGCCATATTTCTACAAGTTCCTAGCCTCTTGCAGCCTAGAAACTGCATCTTCCTTGTGTCTCCAGAGTCTCTTGTTTTTTTCCTAATCACAGTGTTTTCTCTGAGTTGGACTCAGAGGTCATCAAAGTTCATAATTGGCTTAGGAACTCCTAAGTCAAATTCTATACTTCCTCCTCCTTGTCAAACTGGAGAATGTACCTTAAAACTAATTTCTTACTGTGGTAGGTCCTGAGAGTTAGATTAGTGGTTGAAACAGTGTAGTTTATTGTATGTAAAAACAAACATGTGGCTTAAGAACTCTGGCTTTATCTTTAAAGGTATGAGGATGGGATGTAGAGATGTACTCTCTCTTGGAAGACCTAACTTAACACCCATGTCAGTGGTCCACGGTTGCCTTGTAGCTTCCGCTCCTGTGGATCTCGTGTCTCTGCAGGCTCCCTAGCACACATGCTCATACCTCTGGCCCTCAGGTACAGATGCATACATTGAATGTGAAATAAAAGAAATGTTTTATTATAAAACGAACTCTGGCTTTAGAGTTGGGCTTCCTGGGTCCAAACTCTTACCCCCTCATATTCTATCTGTGTGCTTTTGGACCAGCCCTTATATTCTGGTTAGATTGTGCCCCCTCCTCACTGAAATCCTGAAATCCTGATCCCTAGCCACTCAGTAAATGACTTTGTTTAGATGTAATTAGCTCAGATAAGGTCATATTAGAGGACTGCAGGTCCCGAATCCAAACATGCCAGGTGCCTTAGTCTACTTCCCGCTGATGGAGCAGAATTCCACAGTCTGCATGGCTTGTAAACAATAATTTTTTATGGTTCTGAAGGCTAGAAAGTCCAAGAGCATGGACAGGCACCTGGCATGGGCCTCTGTGCTGTATTGCAGCATGGTATCTGTGGCTGAAAGGGAGTACGTGAGTATGCTTCAGAGAACAGATGGACAATAGGCAGAAATCCTTCTCTTTATGAGGAAATGGCTCCCATGGTAACCACCCCACAATCACAGTGTTAACCCATCTATGTGAAATGCTTCCCATGGTGACCACCCCCACAATCACAGTGTTAACCCATCTATGTGAAGTGGTTCCCATGGTGACCACCCCCACAATCACAGTGTTAACCCATCTATGTGAAGTGGTTCCCATGGTAACCACCCCCACAATCACAGTGTTAACCCATCTATGTGAAGTGGTTCCCATGGTAACCACCCCCACAATCACAGTGTTAACCCATCTATGTGAAGTGGTTCCCATGGTAACCACCCCCACAATCACAGTGTTAACCCATCTATGTGAAGTGGTTCCCATGGTAACCACCTCACAATCACAGTGTTAACCCATCTATGTGGTCAGAGTCCTCATGACTATTTCCCTTCAGTGGCAACAGAATTTCAGAGGGACATTCAAACAGTGGTAACTGATGTCTATACAAACAGAAGGAGCCTGGATATAACCAGTACACATTATGTGGAGATGAAGGCAGAGACTCACAACCAAGTAGTGACACAGATCACTGGAGGAAACCAATTCTACTAATGTCTTATTTTGGAGCTCTGTCTTCTAGAACTGGGAGTTTGTAGTGTTTGAGGCACCCAGGCTGTGATCCTTCCTTACAGTAGCCTGAGCATCTAATGAAAATAACATCCATTAAATCAGGCTGTTTTGAGGGTTCAATATGTTATTATATGTAAAGTTCTTAGGGCAGTGTTTGGCATAGAACAAGCACTAACAATGTTAATTAGTATATTTGTTAAGTGCTAATTATGCACCATAGGACTTCTCAAATGCTTCTTTTTATTAACTAGATATACAAAGTTATGATGCCAGAAGAATAGTAGCCTGCATATACTCATAAGATATGAATTCCTTCATTCTTCTTCCGTAAGTCATTGTTTCAAGAAACTAGCAGCAATACTGACACTACAGCTGATGTGACAGTCACCATTTATTAGCATTTCCCACACAACAGGAGCTATTAGAGTTTCTGTGTGGTTACCTCCATCTCCCCACTGGCATGTGTGGTGGTGGTGGGGGGTGTCCCACTGGTGTCCACTGTGATATTTTCAGTGCTTTCTTTCCATGGTCACCATTTATGAGCCATGTCCTCCTCGTCTTAAACCTTTTTGACCCCTCCCCATCAGCACCAACATTACAGTTCAGAAAACAGCTTTCTCTCTGCATGTTGGAGTGAGTGTAAGTCTGTCCCAGGCTGTGTAGACCTTTCCCCTTCATCTGGCTATCTCCTGTGGAGTTAGAGGTGACCCAGCACTTAGGCTCGAAGCTTCCATGATTGTTTAATTTCTCATGGTTTCTTATGAGTTTTGATAGACTCTGGAATGGCTTTACTAAGCCAGTGTGTGTCAGGATCTCAATGTATTGGGGCGGCAGATACTGGAGCAGCTATAGTCTGGCTAGCCTTTGTTCCCTTTGGCTTCTCTGTGTGGTGTCTCTGTGTGACAGAGTTGGGCTTCTTCCCAACTTCCTCTCCTCTTCACAGAGGTGGAGCTTGTGTATGGTGGCCCTGAGTTGACCATCTGTAGGACATAGGGGCAAGAGCAGGCGCTATCCTTGATCTTACTCTGAACTTGCAGCCCAGGAACCGAAGAGGAAGTCTCGCTGCCAGATGTGAAGTCTCAGCTGAACTCTTGCTTTTACACCCTGTTAAAAAATCAACTGAACTCTTGGTTTTACACCCTGTTAAAAAATCAGGGCTGTGCATATGGGGATTGCACTGGTGATGTTTTGAGATATATAACGATTGCAGTGTTTGAAAAGGATTTTACAGCTTCTTTGAGAAAATAAAAAGAGCATTCTGTGTATTCAGGCATTTTTAGACTTTTTATTGCTATGCAATGCTAAGAATTCAAGGGAAAGGTTTGTAAAACGAGTAGGTGAAGGTTGAGCAATATCTGAAAATCCACTTGCAAAGTTTTTATTTCCTTTTTTATTGCTCATTTATTTTACAATAATGGTAAGTGCTACCTCTTCTCTTCTGCTGAACTAAAACATCTGAAGACTGAGTAAAGTCGGTATTTATCATATCTGCCTTTCTCCTGAAAGCAATAGTTAGCGCAACATGCTGAAGAGCTCAGATGTTTCCAAACCAGTGTGAAATGGGCAAGGTGAGCTTTCAAGTGTTCTCCTGGTCAAAGGGTTTACAACCTCCTTTGAGGAGATGTGTCCACATGCCGTTGCAAGGCTCATCTGAAAACTGAGTGCGTTTCCAGTGCATGTCATCAGGGCTAGGTTGGGCACAGACAATCCTGTGTGAAGAACTACACTCCATTGTCAGGAAGGCTTGGGTTGGGTGAGCTGATCAACGCCGTGTTCCACTGTCTTGCAGGTCCTCCACTCCTTCACAGATGCCATCTTTGACGAGTGGCTGAAAAGAAACAACCCTCCCACAGATGCCTGGCCTCAGGAGCTGGCACCCATTGGTCACAATCGGATGTATAACATGGTTCCCTTCTTCCCACCAGTGACTAATGAGGAACTTTTCTTAACCGCAGACCAACTTGGCTACGATTATGCCATTGATCTGCCAGGTAAGGAATACAGCTTCTAACTGGGTGACTCACTCAACTTCTAAGGGAGCTTTTTTTCTCTCTCTTTCTTTTTAATGTCAAACGAGACTGTTAATTGAAGCATTCAGGCTGAGTTAAGTTTATTGGCTATTTTCGAGAATATCTTGGATTTAACAAGGTAAGTCATCAAGCTACCAATTAAACATCAGAAAGGGACTAGCTGCAGATCATTTGGGAAAACTGTAATAGTTAAGAGACTTTATTCTACAGAGACACTGTCTTATCGTTCTGCCTGATTTGACAGTTTTATCTGAACTAACCAGATCCATAAAACTGCCCCATGGCCAATGAAATGTGTAACTGATGAAGTCAGTGACTTTCACTCACCTGTGAGCAGGGAGGGACTGGCGAGCTCATCTGCAGGCAGAGTGGCGATTATTGAGACAAGCTTGAGCTTGCTGCAAGAGTCAAAGACAAGAAATTAGCAAAAACTCAGCCATTGTGCAAAGTAATAGAACGCAGCATTTTAAAAGATTGTTGTTATTAGTGCAAAGCCTCCATGAAGACTCACTACCGTGGCTTTGCAGGCCAACTGTTGTTTATTTGATTGAAATTACTTCACAGCTTCACCAGGCATTTTCTTTCTCTCCCCCCATTTTTAAAATTTAGAAACAATCTTATTTTACGTATCAACCCCCTGTTCCCTCTCTCTCCTATCTTCCCGTGCCCCCCACGGACCTCCCCCAACCTACCACCCACTCACTCCCAAGGATAGCGAGGCCTTCCACGGGGGATCATCAAAGTCTGTGACATCATTTGGAGGAGGGCCTAGGCCTTCCTCCATGTATCTTGGCTGAAATAGTAACCCTCTGTATGCACCAGACATTTTCAATCAGCCTTGACTTCTCCAATGCAGTAGGGACAGGTCTACCCAGGATGGCACTGGGCTAAGTGGAGGTAAGGCTTGTTTTCAGTCACACTTTTTTAGTCTTGCTTTGAAATTGTGGCCATTTGGAAAACTAATTTCAATGGATTGAAAATCCATTGGGAGGATATCTTTCTAGAACAGAAGGGAGGACTCAAAGAAGCCAATGGCCTGGGAGCTTAGGTGCCACTTTAAGCCCCAGAGTGGGAAATCATGGAGGCATGACAGGACAAAGAGCACAGAGAAGTGCTTCTTGGTCTCTGACAAGTGGTGAACTATGGGAAGGGAATCTTGGGTGAAGTAATGGGGGCTATGTCTATTTTTGTAAGTTTGTGCAATTTCATAGCTGACAATTTCTCCTGGAGGGCTTTTTGGCAGTTCTTGTTTCTTGTGAGTTTTTCCATTAGTAGCTAAGGGAGCTCTAGATCTGCTGAATGTCAAATGCTTCCATCTCCAAATGACCCTGTACCCACAGGCGTGTTGTGGGGAGAGGTGTTCTGATCCCCTTCTAATGAAAGGTAGAGAGCATCGAGGGACTGGGAAAGACTTTGTGGAGAAGGATGTGAACCTGACTTGAGAGGACTGGTAGATGCCAAATAGCTGAGCAGGTGTCTTAGACAGAGGAAGGAAAAGGATGGACAGGGAGGGGCACAGTGGCCTCCTGAAGGCTGGAAGAGGAATCCGTGGTTTCACTCAGATGATCCCAGAGTGTGCGGCGTGTGGGCAGGCTGCGTGCGGCGTGTGGGCAGGCTGTGTGTGGCGTGTGGGCAGGCTGCGTGCTTTCAACCAAAGGAGAACCAAGATGCGTCTGATACCCTCCACAACCTCCCTGCGTCTTCATTGCCCTTTCTTTCCAGGCCGCAGGAAGGGGCTTTCTCTCAAGTCCCCATTTGCCTAAAAGCCTGGTGCTCCAGAGCATCAACAGAACAGAGGAGGTTTGATGGCACACTCAGCAGCCAGAGAGCGTGTCCCCAGAAAACCATTAATTTCCCCTGAAAAACCACTTAGTCTTTCCCTACAACCACTCCTCAGTTCCAACCAAGTGAGTCTTAGAGTTTTACCCTTCGTGGACTCCCACGCACTTATGCGTCCATGAATTTGGGCGCCTTTTCTTCGTCAGTGTGCCTATCGTCCGTCTGCTTCTTTTATGGGTTCAAATAATCTTAGCTTCAGAGAATGGAATGAAAGTCATTTTCCTGCCACACCTTGCCATATGACAAAGGCCTAGGCAGAGTCATTAGGTATTATAGAAGAATGAGAATCATCGTATGTTGATTACAACATCTCAGTTTCATAAAACAAGAAATGTTTTATAGACAATGGTGATGACAGTCATATACAAATGTGAAGGCACTTTAATACCACCAAATTACATTAAAAAACTATGATGATAAAAATCTATATTCTAAGTGTTAGTATTCAGACATCTGCACTGGCCTGTCCTTGGGGATCTGACAGGATCCGCCCTCAGCCGAAGCCACTAAGAACACCACCTGTTTGTAATCACTATGTTCTCTTTTAAAAGGGCCCCGCCCACCTCCCATCTCTCTCTGTCTTTCTCCCCTCTCTCTGTCTGTTTCCTTCTCTCTCTCCCTCTTTCTCCCTCTCCCTATTTCCCCTCTCTCCCCCTCTTTCCTTTCTCCTCTTTCCTGCTGCTCCTGTCTCCAGAGGCTGGTCTCCTCCCTTCCCTTTCCCCTTTTTATGATCCCTTTCACTAATGAGAAACCCCTCTGCTTGAACCCTGTCACATGGCATCTTTCTCTCTCGTGCTGCTTTTCTTAAATTACAAAAAAATATGTGTGCTACCAAATTTAAAAATAGTTTTTAAAAGGTAAGAAGGGTTTGGACAGTAAGAGGCAGTCAGTCATTTTTGGTGTCTCATTAAATAAATGGCAGAATAAAAATCTGTGATTTGGTGTTTCTTGAGATGGGATCCCCCAATATGGTCCTGGATGGCCTGGAATTTGCTAAGTATTCTGTAGATCAGGGTGCCTTCAAACTCACAGAGATCTGTCTGCCTCTCTCTCCCAAGTGCTGGCATTAAAAGCATGCACCAAACAGGCCAAATTTCCTGCTTTAAGAAGCTATCACCAGCTCTTACACAGTCACCCACACAAGATCAAGGCAGTCTACAGTTTACCACTGAGGCAGGCAGCCTCATGAGCCCCCACCCTCAACTGAGACACTGTTCACAGTTGATGGCTTCTAGGGTGGGGAGTCAGCTTTCTTTAAGAGTGTGATCTTGGTCTCCAGAATGATAACTGGGAAACCAGCATGGGACTGATCCAGACCCCATGAACGTGGGTGTCAGTGAGGAGGCCTCAGCAATCTATGGGGCCTCTGGTAGTGGATCAGTATTTATCCCTACTATAGGAATGGACTTTGGGAGCCCATTCCACATAGAGGGATACTCCCTCATCCTAGACACACGGGGGAGGGCCTAGGCCCTCTCCCAAAGGATATGACAGACTCTGAAGATCCCCCATGGAAGACCTCACCCTCCCTGAGGAACAGAAAGGGGATGGGATAGGTAGGGTGTTAGTTGGGAGTGAGGCAGGGGAGGAGGGGAGGGAGAGGGACCTGGGACTGACATGTAAACCAAACAAGCTTGTTTCTAATTTAAATAAAAAATGGAGAAAAAAAAAGAGTGTGAACACTGATAGGCCCAGCATGCTCCAGTAGATGACTCTGTGCCGGGGAGTATGAGCAGCCGGTATTGAATTCATTGGGTTATCAAATAATAATGATAATTATAAAAGGACAGGAAGGTGGAATTGGGTGAGTAAACAGAGCTGGACCTGGACAGAGTTAGGAGAAACGGTGGAAGGTGAAGACCAAAACACAGAGCATGACGTTCCGGAATAATCCATAAAAACATTACATGGTGAAAGGGAGAAGAAGTCATAACTAGCAATAAGTCCTGCTGGGTCCTACCAGGAGAGGACAATGGCATTCCTTTTGGAGGGATGCAGTCAAGAAGGGCCATGGCCCTTGGTGGGGCTGGAGAAGGAGGAGAAATGTAATCTGTCCTCCCCAGGAGGGTCAGGCGTGGGAAGAGAAGAAGGCCTGGAGGGGATGAGCTTCTACAGCTGCTGATAAGTTGTAAAGAAATGGCACAAAACCGCAAGTGTGTTTCGAAAATGTGTTAATGAAAGTGGAGGAATGCCATGACGGGTGAGGAGATTAGATCTATCCCGGGAGAGGCTTAGATTTTATTCACGACTGTTTAAGTGGATGCAAAGAGTTCTGCCCCTGCTCGTGAGGGTCCCTGTCAGGAGAGCCCATCTGATCCCTTACATGTGTTTGTCATCCATCACAAGGGTAGAGACAATAGGAGAATTTCCTGCTGAGGCTTGTTCATTTAACAGCTCCCCAAAGACCATCTTAGCTCTTATGTCTTCAAATGACTTTCTAACTCACAAAAGCAGTTCTTCATTTCCTTAGAGGTTTTGTTCTGTATCCAAACATTTACTGGAACAGATTTACAAAATATAATAAGCCTTATTTCAATAATGCGATAACATTTCCAGCTTCTTGGAGAAAGTGTTGTGGATATGATAAGCAGCAAGAAAAGAGAAGATAAATTGTAGCAAGGGTAGTTTTGCTTTGCAAACCAATGTTCTTGTGAAAGGCAAACATTCCTTCCTTCATTAGGAGTGTTTGGCTGACGAAGCTGTAATTGAAGAAATCTTCTTGTCTTTTTGTTTCAGTGGAAAAAGCTCCAGTTTGGACCACAACCCTCTCAGTGGTCACGGGAACACTGGGAGCTTTCGTCGGTCTCTTGGGGCTGCTGGCTTTCCTTCAATACAGAAGGCTTCGCAAGGGCTACGCACCCTTAATGGAGACACATCTAAGCAGCAAGAGATACACAGAGGAGGCCTAGGGTGCTCTTGTCACCCTGCCCCAGGGAAGAGGCTGACCAAGCCATAGTGCTGACCTAGGCAGTCACCCGCGCTGATCTTGCTTTAGGTGAATGTCCCCAGCATGCGCTCTTTGGTAGTGAGGATGACCCCGGACAGAGATGCTTACATGTAGTGGCTGCTTTGTTTATTGCACATCGGCAAAGATGCTTGGGCCTGTCACCATCACCAAAGTGTGGTGGGGTGAGTTATTTGTGACCGTGATTAAAAGTGCTTATGTTGATCAAGGCTCTTCCTGTTCTGAAAGCATTGCCGCTCGCTACCACCAACACCACCACCACCATCACCACCACCACCACCACCACCACCACCACCACCAATCACCACCATAATCATCACCACCACCTCCACCTCCACCTCCAACAGCACAAACACTGAGTGGATTCCTTTAAATTTGCAGATAAGTGTATTTTGAAACCAGGAGAAGATCTGTCAAAATATCTTTGCATGTAATAGTGTTTGTGGGGAGCGTGTGTTTGTCAGCATTTCACTATTATATTGAAACACACAAAGCAAGCTAGCCTCATAAAGAAAAGAATGTTTTGTTTTTTTTAAGTCACCGTTTTATAGGTAACAAGGACAAGGTGCTGAATTTGGTGATCTTGTTATTGAAAGAACCCTAAGGTGGGTAGAGCATCACACAGTTCATATGGCAAGAATTAAGAAGTGTGGGTGTCTGTCTGGTCTCTGTCCCTCTTTTTATAAAACCCATCAAAATTCAGTTGGGAGCTTCAGTCTGATGGCCTTATTTAACCCTAATTACTTTCACACCTCTAAAACAAGAGTTGTGCCTTCTTAATCTTCATAATGGGGGTTAGATTTTAATTCCTGAAGCTGGGGTGGGGGCTGTGAGGAGTACACTCAGATCATGTCCAGCCTTTGGGCGAGGGGGGAGAGGGGGGAGCACACTCACAGTATACTCAGTCTGGGAAGGTGTGAAGCACACTCAGACCATATCCTGTTAATCCCACTGGTCAAGAATAAGACCACAGTTTAAAGTCAAATTTGAAGCAAACTTTAATTAAATATTGGCCCGGTGGTTGGGCTCTGGCCAGATCCATCTCTGGTTCCCCAGAAAGATGGCCCCCAGTCAAGTTTTGCAGTGGCTTAAGTACTTCCCATCAGGTTCAATCAGGGCCAAGCATATATCCAGACATACCTTCAGCCTACATCCAATCAGGGCCAAGCATGCATCCAGACATACCTTCAGCCTACATCCAATCAGGGCCAAGCATACATCCTGACATATTTCCTGCCTGTGAACTTCCCACCCACATTCAATCAAGAACATCTGGTGCGGATGGGTCAAACAAACTTGTTTAGGGGAGTGAAAGGCTTGTGCCCTGTCACCTTCCATAAACAACAGCCTCCAGCATTCCAGGAGCTATATGTCCTTGGGCAAGAAGCTTGCATATCAGAGGCATTTCCGTTTCATGGATTCTTAGGCATAGTGATTAAAACTTAAAATGTAGCTTTGGTTCTCACATTCTTCCCTTGAGTTGTATCCTGAGTCAAGTCCTTGATTCTGTTTATATTGGGATCTAATAACTAGCAGCTTAATGGACTCAGACACATTTAGTCAAGGTATCAGTGATGCAAGAACCAACAGCAATTAGAAGAAGCAGAAGAACAAAGGCCCTATGATGGCTGACATCAAAGTTACTATCTAGAAGGAACCTGGAAATGAGAATGGGAAGTAGTTATTTGCTTCATTTTAGGTTCTCCTTTTTTTTTGCAATAATTTCTTTTAGTATAACCAGAATATCTCTAACAATTCCTAAGTGGTTTATATAAAAATATTTTCTCTTAAAGCTACACAGTAGCTTCTATTTTACATAGAGCTGGTTGAGTGTCCTATCATACTGCAGAACTATTCAGCTAACGAATCTTCCTGTTGGTAGATCTGGGTCTATTTGGTTCTGACAGGTACCTTCCCTGGCATGCCAGTAGGCACTATAGGTATCGATTTTGTCCCCTGTGCCAAGGAGTTTTCTTTTGATCTAACATTCCAGCATGTTGGGGGACAAAGGGCAACACACTCTTCTGTAACTACTTCCTGCTGAAAATAAGCTGATGTTGTCAGCGCCCAAGAAGGCTGGAATGGTGGTGAAAGGCAGGAAGGGAATTCAGGCAATGGGGCATTCATCACAGCATCTGATTCACTGACCCAGATGAAGAGACGGGGCATTCGGTGACTGGACTGGTCCACATCAGCTTTCAACAAGTCCAGAGCTCACAGTCGTTTGGAACAGGTTGTAGTCAGCAGCCGATGCTGCCGTCAGTAAAGTGGAAATATGCTGAGACATATATAGACTAGGCACAGAAGTTAAAATTTAGGAACTTAAAGGAAAATCTTACATTTGGAATTTTCAGGTCCATAGTCCTAGTAATTGGGGAAGGGGAGGAGTTCCACGACCAGGAGACAGGCAGACAGACAGACAGACAGACAGACAGACAGACAGACAGAGAACGTAGGTAGGCTGTACTTATCTGGAGTCCTTTTGACCTGTGAGAAGTGAATTCAAGTCTTATGACTTCCTAGAGTCTCTGAAGCTTATGTGAGATTTTCATTTTACAAACAGATATAAAAGGTTTACCTATATTATCATTGCCAATCTGTAATGAAATCCACATTTCAGAAAAAGGAGGTAACGTGTTTGTTAAACATCTGGAGTAGATTCACACCTGAGAGTCCTAGCAATGGTTATAGACTTGGTTTAAAAAACATGAACATTTTTTCCTCTGTCCCTGAGAGCTAGATATAGATTGGACAGAGTTGCCTTTGGCCCAATGAGAAACACTTTCAAGTCAAGACAACAACAGCAACAATAACAGCAACAACAGCAACAACAGTAACAACAGCAACAACAGCAACCCCCCTAAAATACTGAGCTGTGGCTGAACAGTAAATAGTCAGTGCTCTAGCAGCCCATCAGAACTTCATTGGTCAATGTGAAAACCCTGAACTTCTTTTTTTTTTTTTTTTTGAAGAATGTTATTTTATTTTTATTGATATTTGTTACTAACACCAGAAAAACAGTTTCTAATTTTCCACACATGTTAAATGGTTAAGAAATCCATTTGTATTTAACTAGGTATGACACTTCACAAACCGGGGTGGGGGCTAGATGGTGGAGCTATGCATCCATCCTGAAGAGAGCTCACCGCTCTTGCAGGAGAGCCTTCCCAGGACTCATGTCCAGGGGCTCACACTGCCTCTTAGGAGACCCTTCCCAGGACTCATGTCCAGGGGCTCACACTGCCTCTCATCTTCAGCTCCAGGGGATCTGACATCCTCTTCTGGACTCTGTGGGCACCTGCACTTAGGTGCACTAATACAAACCCGGGAATACACACCACGCGATTAAAACTATTAAAAATACTGAAAAGAAACCGTGTTTGCGTATGGGACCAGGGGTTCGAAGAGTTGTGTTTGATCACGCAGAAGTGGAGGGGCCCCAGCCATACGGAATGCTGCCAGGCAGAAGAAAAGCTGTGTGACTCATACTGAGACAGTGAGCTTTTCTGCTTATAAATGTTTGCCAGGTGTGTTTTGTGCATTCCTTCAAAGTGTGGACCAGCAGAGAGGCTGAAGTTTCTGTGTTCACCCAGTGGGCTGCACAGATGAAATCCTGCGCAATTCAAACTAACCATTGCCCGCACTGTACAAAATGTGCATCTTCATTAAACAGCATTGTAGCAAAGCTGACTGACTCAGCTAGAGTCTAGGAAAACTTTTGTTATGAAGCATACATTCCTCATGCCATAAACCTGTCACACCAGATCGCTAACATTCACAGGATATAGTCTCCTGAGTTTCCCTTCCTTGGTCTATAGAGACTTTACTAGGCAAAGGTTTTAAAATCCCGAACTTCTGAAATCTTTGTGTAACAATAGTACTGAGTAGGGAAAATCTGAAACCTTTCCCGTTTTCGCATGCCTGAGATGGCTTATGTATACCTTTACAACTTGCAGTTACATCTTAAATCCCTTCCTGAGACCCTCAGGACTTACTTAAGCTTTCATAGCCTCAGACCGTTATATACCACAGGACATTTTTTAGACCCTCAAAACTTGCATAGACTTCAATGCTGTTCTTTCCCTCTAATCATTTACCAGAGACATAAGCAGTTATTGTTGAGAACAGTCATTGAAAAGCCTGTTCCTGTAGTGGAAAGTCACATCTGAAACCTGTTCATCTTTTCATATGAAGCCTGTTAGCAAGGCAATCCTGTCTGCCTTTTCTCGCCAAGAGTCCTAGTAGCTCTGGAAAAGGTAAGGCCTAATCTTTATGTATGAAATGAAATAACAAGGTTGCTGCAGCCTTGTGGAGGACCTGGTTGCCACAGTTAGCCTAGCCATCAATGCCTTCAGAGATCTGAGAAGGATAAATTATAGAAGAAAATATAACAAATGGCCTGTGTGTCAATAAAAATGACAGTGACTAGTCCATTACCTAGATGGTCATCAGGCTCCTGTGGTCTCCATGGCACTGGGCAGAGGTACCAGAACAGGATCAGTCTTTGGCTTCCAGGCCCAGAAGGTCAATGGATTTTCCTGTGGAGGAGGAACATGGGGGTGGGGAGATGAACTTACTTTGTCTAGGCAAAGTGGGGCAATCAACTCTCCAGTGTCCTGCTTGTTTACAGTTTGGGCCAGGCCCTGGCAGCTGACGCTGCATTGGCAGTCTTTGCCAGTAGTTAGCATTACCACAATCCAGGTGGAGACATCATGGTGCCCCATCGTCAGCTTTGGAGATCCTGTGGTCACTGCTAAGAGCTGGGAGTCTCTGTCATAGTAAGCTTTTTCCATTAAACATTTTAAATGCTATACTCATCAGATCTCTGACAAGTTTGAGGACCACTGTCTACTAGGTATATCTGAGCTAAACATACCCAGGCTTAATCTTGAAATCACATGAGGCTAGATAAAACTTTTTCCTGTAATTAATCACATTGATACTTAGAAGTGTACTACAAGTACGTTTCCGAACACATTAAAGAATTTGATCACTTATAAGGTGACTGACCCTTAACTTGTAATTTTAAATTATCCTTAGCAGTTTATGATAAGTTATTAGCTTTCATAAAACTAGGAGTTGCTGGGTACAGCTTATGAGCAGGGGCTGGGGGAGCCTAGAGGGTAGCATTGTCCTTGACAAGTTAATAGGCACCATAGCCATGTGTTGCTGGAAGGGCTACAAGTTCCTTTTGCTAGAGATAAGGAGAATGACTCCCTTTTTAGCAAGTGGGAGTTTTCTTCAAGCCCTGAGTGAATTGGGGACTTCTGTCTAAATGCTTGACCTTGGGGAAAGGACTTGATGGATTTATCTCTGTTAGGATTGAGCCTTAAAAACAGCAATTTCTCAACCGATACTCCCTTTAGTAACAAAATAAAACCTTTAACTCATTAACAGTCCACAGAGGGACTGTGGAGTTTCTTGATCCTTTTATAGTCAGAATGTAACAGTTTCTTACATGACTCAGGTTATCAAAGTAGCTTAAGATCAACAAAGTTAGGGAAGATAAAGAGTCTAGAAATATATCTTTTAATGGGGACTAGACCTTGGGTAAGGAGAGACATTCTGGGGCTAGTGGTTCTCAACTTCCTCCATGTTTCAACCCTCAGTATGGTTCCCCATGTGTGGTGACCCCCCAGCCACAAAATCATTCCTGTTGCAATTTTACAACTGCACCTTTGCCACCACTAAGAATCTCAAGGCAAACATGTGACATGCCCGTGGAGGTAGGCTACTCCCCAAATTGTTGAGACTTACAAGTTGAGAAAATGCTTCAAGTTTTCTTGTCAGACTGCATAAGCCATAACCAAGTTCCAACAGTGCAAACAATCCAAAGCTTAATACCTGGGATTCATTCACAATCTTTTGGTTTTCTTGAGGGGCTTGGATCACTTCTTTCGTCCCACCCTCCCAAGGCAGCACATACGAAGCCTACCGTCTAGATCCCAGCCTGCTCCATTTTGTTGAGGCTGTTGCTTCAGGTGACTATACCACAGCAGTGGCATTTTCAAACATGCTAATGTCCACCATTACAACCGGGCTCTCTTTAGGAGCTCTAGCCCTGAAACAAAGTGTCAAGCCTCTTCTGTTCTCCATGACCCCTTAAAACCAATACCACTTGGGTGGCTCTTAAATTATGATGTTTGGTTGCCAACACAAGGTACATTTCTGCATATGAAAGCATGGAGATGAAGCTTTAATACATTATAAAGTAAGCTTTATAAAGATGTTATTAGCTTTATAAAATAAAGATGTTATTAACTCTCATCTTTCGTAAACCTTGAATTAGCAAACAAAAAAGTCCACCCTAATCCAAAATATCTTGGCCACCTGTTGTTGCCTCCTTGTAGGCCCACTCCACGTGGTCATCTTTCATCAAGATGGTGGTGAAGTTACCCGGCATCCTCCCTCTCGAAGCCTAGCAAAGATGGCTGCCAGCCATGTCACTGCCTAAAAATGGTGACAAGCCACATGCTGCTTGTGTCCCCAAATGGAGTCATGCCGCATGGTTCCTTTAAGACTACCAAGGCATAGTTTTCTTTTTTAACTATCAACTCCCAGTGTTACCAGTTTTCAGTTAACTTTTCTCATAGATTTCACAGATCTTTAACCATATCCACTAAAACGAACTTACAAATCCTGAGGTACTGAATGTTCACATAAGCCAGGTCTAATTCTTTTGGCTGTTCTGCTTTCTCTCCTTTCCTCATCACAGTGACATGGCTCAACTGACTCAGGATATAGAGGGAGCTTTTAAATATGCCTGACTCTAGGGAAGGGACAGCCATAACTCCACTCTAGAGCCAGCTTTCCAATACAGTAGAATAGCATAAAACAACTATAATGTTATCTACACCAAAAAGACATCCCAGCTCCTGCTAACCGGAATCCAGTAATCAGAGAGCTCAGAGATAAATTCTGAGTCCCCGCTATGAAGGCAACCATGTGGTAACTGGTGGCTGGCACACAGAGACAACAAAAATATCTGACCCATTTCTGTCTCAGCTCCATGCTTACAACAAAACATATGGACACTCCAGAAAACACAGATAAAACTTTCCAACCCGAAACAGGTGGCTGGGCAATGTCATGCTGTATGACCTGAAAGGAGGAATGTTGGGGTCCTCTTGAACCCCCTCTACATCCCAGATATGGATCCCATAAAACACAACCAGACTGATTCACCAGGAGGTCTCCATAGAGGCTTGCTACACTTAGCATGGCAGTTCACTCTGATAGTCCATGAACTGAAGGCTGCCTTTGAGTCTTGGAATATCTCAAGGCCCATGCCTCCTGAATGGACCCTCAACCCCAGAGTTTCAGAGTGAATGTCCAGCTTTAGAATGTTGGTGGTTTGAGTCTCACTGTGGGCTCTGGAAAATGTTAATCCCAACAGAAGAGAATGAGACCACTACCACAGTTTAAAGTCAGATTTGAAGCAAGCGTTAATTAAATACAGGCAAGGTGGTTGGGCTCTGTCCAGGTCCATGTCTGGTTCCCCAGAAAGATGACCCCCAGTCAGGTTCTCCCGTCCACATGCAATCAAGCACACCTGGTGCAGATGGGTTAAACAAACTTGTTTAGGGGAGTGAAAGACTTGTGCCCTGTCATCTCCCATTAGCAGTAGCAGCCAGCATTTCATGTCCTTGAGCAAGGGGCTTGCACCAGAGACATTTTTTTTTCATGGGTCTCTGCGGCATAGTAATTAAAACTTAAAATGTAGGCCAGGCATTGGTATTGCACATTTTTAATTCCAGCACTCGGGAGGCAGAGGCAGGCGGATCTCTGTGAGTTCAAGGCTAGCTTGGTCTACAAAGGGAGCTCCAGGACAGCCTCCAAACCTACAGAAAAACCCTGTCTCAAAAAACAAAAAACAAACAAACGAAAAACCAAAACCAAAAACAAAAAACCTCAAAAAGCTTAAAATGTAACTTTGGCTCTCACAGTCCAACTTGAGAGTGGTAGGGGACACACACACACACACACACACACACACACACACACACACACACGGGTCATGTTCAGCCTGGAAATGGGTAGAATTACACCAGACCATGCACAAGCCACAGCAGGGTGTTCTCACTCACTCACTCACTCACTCACTCACTCACTCACTCACTCACTCACTCTCCAAGATGCCTTTAGTTAAAAGCTGGCCCATGTACCCTTGTCCTCACTTGCCTTGGCCTTTGTTTTACCCACATTTTTTTTTTCTCCAGCACCAATGATTAAGAAAATTCTTTATTTTCCAAGTAAGATAAAGAGTGGATAAATGAAGCTTCAATTCAGTCCTCTTTAATGAGTTGAGCCTTACAAAATTTAGTTTCAAGTTGCCATTCTTGATGGTGGGCCTCTTACAAGATTCAATAGTCGCATAAATATTGACTCCATAAGATAAACATCAGATGAGGAAATACTTCTGTTTTCCCCACTCATTGCCATGAAATGCAGAGCTGATGATCCACATGGAATCGTGTTATTGCAGGAAGGCTGACTGGGGGCGGTGGGTCATGAGACACTCAACAAGAGTCCATATGGCCCTGAGGTCTCATTTCACTGATGCTGAGCCCATTCCTTTATTAGATACTCACACATGAAAAAGTCATTCCTTACAATTCATTGGATTGTCTGTAGATTTACTGATGCAGTGCTGTACGGAAAATTATTCAGGAATACCAGTCGATTAAGACTTATTCTTTTATGGAGAGATGAGAAGCTGATGAGCCAGTTAAGCTGGAGTATGCAAGGCAGAATCAAGAGAGACCCTGTCTCAAAAACGAGGTGGGAGTGGGAAGCTGACTCACAAAGTTATCCTCTAGCCTACATACAAATAAATAAGAATAAATAAATAATAAAATTTAAAGAATTCGAGCCAGGTGTCATGGAGCTTATGTCTATAATTCCCATACCTGGGAGGCTGAAACAGAATTGCTCTGAATTCCAGGACAGGTTGAGTACAGTTATGTCTCAAAGAAAAACAACAATTTTTTTAGACAAAGATTATTTATTGTGAGCTGGGTGTTGGTGGCACACGCCTTTAACCCCAGCACTCGGGAGGCAGAGGCAGGCGGGTCTCTGTGAGTTCGAGGCCAGCCTGGTCTATAGAGCGAGCGCTAGGATAAGCTCCAAAGCTACACAGAGAAACCCTGTCTCGAAAAACCATATATATATATATATAGTTCTGAATACCTGCAGACCAAAAGAGGGCATCATATCTCTTTACAAATGGCTGTGAGCCACTCAGGACCTCTGAAAGAGCAGCGGTGCTCTTAACCACTGAGCCATCTCTCCAGCCCTGCCCCCTTTTTTTGTTTTTTGAGATAGGGTTTCTCTGTGTAGCTTTGGAGCCTGTCCTGGAACTTGCTCTGTAGACCAGATTGTCCTCGAACTCACTCTGCCTCCCAAGTGCTGGGATTAAAATTGTATGCCACCACTGTCCAAACAAAACAAAATTTAAGGTAAAATTCATCTGTTTAATATTTGACACGTGTGCATCAGGAATGAGACAGCAGTCCAATGGCCCTTCTACGGGCTTGGCTTGACTTCTCTGCTGGCATGGGTTCATGGCAAGCAGAGCATGGGTGTCAGGCGGTCTCTGGAGCTGTCTTGGGTGAGAGCTGTGAGGTAAACAGTGCCCTTGGAGTGATGGTGAAAGGGACGGTGCCCAGGTGGGATGGAATTCAGTCCAGGTCACATAAAATTGGAGGAGGGTCCCAGAGGAGACTCAGCAGAATCAGCCCAGTGGACCCTCTGTGGAGTTAAGGTCACAGCCACACGGACGCATCTGAACACATCTGAATCCTGCCATTCACACTGCTCATGGAACCCAAACAAGGTTCATCCATGCAGTCAGGGTTGTTGGCTATACATTTTCAGATCCTACTTTTGAAATGAAAGAAAAATACTAAAATGAAGATAAAATTGTGCATGGTGGATACACTCTGGAAAGGTTATGTATAAATCAATTATATAATAAAAGTACCATGGGAAATCAGGTTTTTAAAGGTGAACATTTATAAATAATTCCATAAGGCAAATAACCATCACTATCTCACCTTTCAGGCATATCAGAATTTTCATATACCATATTGTCATAAGATTTTATTAAAGCAACTTGTGTCATAGAGATAAATAGAAATCATTTATACTTAGCTTCTTTTATCTAAAACATGTGAACCTTTTTTTTAATGTAAATATTATGGCTTGTGTTTTCCTAACAGAAATAATTTTCTAATTTGGTGCTTCATATAAAAGGAATACAGTTTTCTAACCTCATAATAAATCAATTAGGGATGCTTTTCAGCAACTCTAAAGGTAGAATAAATTTACACAGCCAAGAGTTGGTATTTGCTTATATTGAATATTATGCAAATGAACACAGAAAATGTCACTGAGTGTTTCAGGCTACTCTTCTCAGTGACAGGAACACATTGAACCTTAAGGAAAAGGGACAAATCACTTCATATGCTTACACGCTCAGGATAAGGTAAGGCGTGTGTGTGTCTGAATCCCAGTTTCCATGGAACGCTTCCCCAAAGCTGCCATTCCAAATGAAATTAGACCCGGTAGCAAACATCTTTTGTGATTCAATTCTCTTCCAGATCAAAATTTCTCTAACCTTGATTTGTCTTGCTCAGGACTTAATAGTGGCTTACAATACTTTAAATGAATAACCTGCATGTATCATCTTATGTTTACAAACAAGAGAAAGCTTTTAAAGGAGGAAAATTAAAATAAATGTTTTCCAGTTTATTGTTTTGCTTTGGGGGAGGGGTGTTTACTGGTTTCTAAGCTGTGCGCACTAATTTCTATTTTTTTTTTTGATGCTCAATGCAAGTATATTGAAATATGGACACATGTCCTATACATAATAGCTACTTCTGAAAACCTGCCCTTAAACAGACAGTTGACTTCTTGGGTGAGTTTGTTAGACTCCGGATCTCTGGTGTACAGGTGTGAAGGGAGATTCCAGCTTTTCCCATGTGAAGTATTTCCTGCCTTGTCCTCACAGTTCTCTCTTGGGGTGTGTGGCTCCTTCGTCACTGCCCCAGGAGAGGAGACACTGCAGGGGTTTACTAGCTAATTCTGCAGGCAGATTTTCAAGGTTGAGACTGCCAAGAATCCTACAGGTCTCCAAGAAGAGGCAGTGAGGTGATGGGTATACAGTCGCCATTTTCCTTTGTTTAGAGGCCAGCTGGTACACCCTTTAGTACATCTCTACTGTCTTCATAGCTAAGCATCTTGCCTGACTCAGAAAATGCAGGCCGTTAATTGAGACAAGGGCATCAAAGAGCTTCTGTCCCATGGGGGATAATTACCATGCTCGACACAATGGGGGGAACCCATGTTTAAAGTCTTCCAATTTCCACAGAGCTTTGCTCATCCCGAGCACCCTGAAAACATTTTCTGATTGAGTGAATGAATGAATGCATCGACCTCAAAGTGGAACTTTTCACTCAGATCCCCTGGGGTGTGTCTTAGTGTGTTAGATCAAACACGATACCCCTGCCATGGAGTTTCACAACTCACCCTTCGGATTGCCTGCCTGAGGTGGAATTTGACTCCATGGGATCTGACACGAGATGACACTTTGGCCTTGTTTGGTTTCTAGATGAATTTTCCTACCCTCAGCAATTCTTGAACCCTCTGATGACAGACTAAGTAGAAAATTAAGATTTGTTCTTATCTCTCCTCTAAGACTTCACACACGTTGCTGCAGAGCCTTCCAGTGTCAACCGTCCGAAGCCTTGCTCCAGTGGAAGGAGCTAGAGGATAAGTTTCTCAGGCACACCAGTGCTGTGGTCATGCTGTGAATCTGAGAAGCGTCACCCCATAAAGATAACAAGAGTCCCTGGCTATCTGTGGCAGAATACTTCCACGACCATGAGTCCTCAGGGTACCACAGATCCATGGATGCTCAAGCCCCTTATATAAAAAGCTCTAACACTGGCATTCAATGAACACACATTCTCTTGCCTGCCTTGTCATCTCTAGATGGTTCTTAGCCCGGTGCAAATGCTTGTTGCACGGTATTTATTAGGTGATGATGACAATTGGGGAAATAGTCTGTTTATATTCACCACAGGGCTTTCTTTCCTTGAAAAATTCCCAATCTTTATTGGTTGAATTTGCTGAGGAGGAACCCACAAGAGGGCCAACAGTACTTTGACTTTGGCTGACATAAGCATCATGTCAAGATGCTTAGCTATGAAGACAGTAGAGATGTACTAAAGGGTGTACCAGCTGGCCTCTAAACAAAGGAAAAAAGTTGGAACAGAACATAACTACTGTGAACTTAATCATGCTTTGGAAGGTCGTTAAATGAAATCTTAAAAAAAACTAAAATAAAATAAACACGAAGGAAAATAGTGAGCCAGAATGGATGTCATGATTTCCTAAAACAAAACAAAACAAACAAAAAGGTCAAAATTCCCTAATCCAGATGGGTATATTCAGTGTTACTATGAAGACTACAGTTACTGGGGAGAAGGCAGTGTTTGTGTGTGTGTGTGTGTGTGTGTGTGTGTGTTTAATATTTATCTATTTATTTGCCACAGCAATTCAAGTATGACCTTTGGGATGTAATGTGTAAAAAAAAGTCCTGTAGAAAGAAGGCTTGGGCTTGGCTTTCTTTATGAGGATAATATCAGCCTCACTGCCAAAGTCACCCACCACCTGACTCATGTCTTTGCCGTTGGCTGTTTCTGATTTAGCAGTGACTGTAACCACTGTCCGGCACTGGCAGATGGAACTATGTTTACAGTAAAGCAAAACCTGCCCTCTTGTGTTAGATTTGAAAATTGCACAACATCGCTTCAATGTTCCTACAGTTGTGGTCCTTTTCTCTGTGACTTGCTTGACCCTGGGAGTGGGTATGTGTGAAATGCTGGAAGATTCTGCATGGGTTCGGCAACTGGAATGGATGAAGCACTCAGTGTGCTCCCTGGGACTCTCTCAGAGCTCCATTCTGGTTAAAGAGTTACTTATGCTGATGGGTATGGAATTTTTGTCTGCATGTCTGTCTGTGTACTTCACAAAGCCTGGTGCCTGGGAAGGCCAGAAAGAGGCTTCAGAGACCCTGGGACCAGAATTACAGAGGATTTCAAGTCACTCAGGTCGTTGAGAAGTGGTCTTAACCAACGAATCATTTCTCTAGCCCAGAACCTCATTTTTCTAAAAATATTGTTTTTACTATTTTTTTTAAATTAATACAATGTTTTGTGGTCAAAACTTCATTTTCATCTCTTTTGGTGTTAAATATTTGCTAGTAAACAATCAAAGTTTGGGGGGAGGGATAGTTTCAGGCTGCTGGAAAATTCTTTTACTCCTAGAAAAATATGTGCGGGACATAATTTAGTTATTTATGTGCATTCCATTTGGAGATTGGGAAAATGCCTTTTCCTTTTTTAGTTTTAAAGGTTTGTTCATTTTCATTTCATATGAATTGGTGTTTTGCCTGCATGTATGCATGTGCACCGTGTGTGTAGTGCCCGTAGAGGCCAGAAGAGGGCGTTGGGTCCCCTGGAACTGGAGTTACAGTTCTGAGCCTCCATTTGGGTTCTGGAGACTGAGACCTGGTTCTCTGTCCTTGGTCACTGAGCCCCTCTCCAACCCCGGAAAGTTATTTTTCTATTAAATACTGCCGTCTGTTACTTGGGATCCAGACCTGAAATACCAGTTACTTGGAAGGGTGATGTGGGCAGGCTCCCAGGGTCTTAGGGTTTCCGTTGCTGTGAGCAGACACCATGGCCATGGCAGCTGTATAAAGCAGGACATTTAACTGAGGTGGTGCCTTCTAGTTTCAGAGGTTTAGTCCATCATCATCATGGTGCTACGGAAGGAGCTGCTTCATGTTGATATGCAGGCAACAGGAAGTAGACTGAGTGTCACATCGAGCAAAGCTTGAGCAAAGAAAGACCCAAAGCCTGGCCGCACAGTGACATATTTCCTCCGACAAGATCACACCTACTTCAACAAGGCCCCACCTAATAGTGCCACTCCCTTCGGTGGCCATTTTCTTTCAAACCACCACATTCCACTCCCTGGCTCCCAAAAGCTTGTAGCCATATCATATTGCAGAAATGCATAGACACGGAATTATCTGGAACATTTTATGAGACCACTTCTTTTTTAAAACTTGTATATTTTTTAGAATTTAAATTAGAAACAAGCTTGTCTAGCATGTCAATCCAAGTTTCCTCTCCCTTCCCTCCTTCCCTGGCCCCCACCATCCCCCCATCCCATCCTCCTTCTAAGTAACTTTCTAGTATTTATGAAATTAGCTTATTTTCATTATAGTCAGCTGTCACCTCCTTTTCTTCCTCCTCCATTTCTACTTTCCCTCTCCCTCCTCTTCTCTTCACTCCTTTTATTTGAAACACTGTCTGGCAATGTAGCTCAGGTTAACCTTGAATGCTTGGTCTGAGTGCTGGAATTAAAGGTATGTATCCATGACATCCCAGTTTTCTCTGGATTATCTTCCTATTTAGACATGCCTGCACTTCACATCACTGAAAAATGCTCTGCTAATATAATCCATGCTTTGGTGTTGTTACCAGAGTCATAAATAAGGTTAGAGGTCTGGCCTTGCCTGCCCTAGGAAGCCAGGCTCAGCCATTTGCCCTCAATAAGCCAATAAATAAACAAAGTAATAGTGAAAACTTAAAAAAGAAAATTTATTCCATGTGGCCAGACCCAGGAGAGATCCAGTGGGTGATGCCCCCACCCCCCACAGCCAAGTCCATCTAAAGGGTACTCTGCTGTGAGCAGTCTGCTGGGTTGTCAGAACTGTGCAGCATCTCTTCCTGGCGGACAATCTCAGGCTCTAGCTTTTCCCTTCTCTCAGTATAACACTCCTGGGGAAATTCTAGTTTCTTGGGTACGCTTGTTTCAGCTGCTATTGGAAGGGAGGGGCACGATGTCTCCATTCTCCTCAGCATAGTCACTAGTGTGTCTTCAGAGCCATTTATGGAAGGAAGCAAGTGTCCAGCTCTGGAAACAGTAATGCAATGGTGTTGTCACCTGTGCCCTTAGTGACAGTGATGGGCCCTGCCAGGCTTCCTCTTCTTAGACACAGTTTCTGTTCCACCGGGTCTGGAAGCTGATTAGCCTCAAATAAGCACACAGAGACAAATTAATTATTAAACTGTTGGCCAATGGTAGGGCTTCTTACTGGATAGCTCTCTGTTAATTATTAACCCATTTCTGTCAATCTAAGTATTTCCATGTGCTCTTGGCTTACCCGGTAATGCCCCAGCATGATACTCCTTCTGCCCTCTACATGGCATCTCTCCCTGGTGGCTTCTCTCTCTCCTGTCCCCAGAATTCTCCTCATCTCAGAGCCCCGCCTATACTTCCTGCCTGGCTACTGAACAATCAGTGTTTTATTCATCAACCAATAAGAGAAACATAAATACAGAAGAACATCCCCCATCACTCTTCCTCACCCAACTCTTGGCCTTTCTTCTAGTTTAAAAATCTTGTATTTGAGCTGCGTGTTTCCTTTTTCTTCCAGGCGTTTTACAGACTGAGACCCATAACGTCATTCCCTTTCTTTCTGCACACTTCCCTCTTCAACGGTACCTTCTTAGCGAGATGCAGGCTTCTTTGTGCTTTTAGTATTTTCACTTGCGATATCCCCAGCCCTTTGATCCCGTGCTGACTGCGATGTTTTTTGCTGTCAGCTGCATTGAGAGAGGATCTGGTGCAGTCGGGTGCCGCTCTGTCTGCTGGGCTCTTGACAGAATTATCAGGCCTCTTCTGCAACCAAAGAGCTCTTACAACCCAGGAACATGCAAATTTGTTCCTTTTCTGCGAAGCTGTCACAGCTGGCATTTCCCAGCTTAGCTGCACAAAAGCAGGCGTGATAAAAGTCATTCTGCGTCAAGGGATGCAAAGCCATTGTTTTCAAGGCAGTCTCTCAGAACACCTGGGCACAGCTGGGTGGCTGCCTTGGACTTTGCTTTTCCCTTTGCTGGGACGATAACGTGATCGAGTGTCCTCGTCGCAGGGCAATCTGCCCACTCCTGTTGTCCCCATCGGAAGGTAAACATCCGGTGTTCTCGGTGTTGCTGAGACTGTTGGTTATGTCCCCAGCTGTGTGCAGTTGCAGAACAGTCTCCTCTAGGAGCCTTAGCCACTGGCACTTCTCAGTAGCCGCCCTTCCCCACCACCCGGCTTAATCCCTTTCTCTCAACTCTCAAACATCCTAGTTAAGGAGGGTTAACCCTGTCCAGCCATCTAAACTACCAAGAAGTGATTGGTCTTCATTATTTCCCCATATGAATTCTCCAGCAAGATCAGGGTTCTGGGCTCCCAGGAAGAGGTTATGTGTCCAGCATCAAGAGTTGGGGCTGCTGGCAGTGGGCAGGTGTCTGCCGCGCTCACGGACCCTGCACAGTTTCTGTGTGTCAGGTGTCTCCCCAGATCTGTCCTCAAGGGCGTACGTTGTCCCAGAAGGATGGAGAGAGACCCTGATGACTTCAGTTCCCGGGGAAGTGAAACACGTTGAGACTTTTTTCTTTTATTCTTTAAAAGAGCTTTTGTGATGGTGATAATATAAAATTGGACATTTGAATCGTTCTAAGAGTAAGGTTCAGTGGCATTAACTATGCCTACACAGTTGCATGGCTAGGACCACCGCCTGGTTCCAGAACGTTCTCGACATCCCTAACACGAACTCTGCATTCTTTCAATTCTGGGGTGGTAGCCAGTGCCCTAGGGAGCACCGCACAAGTGCCCTGCTACCTATGCAGGCCTCACCCTCCAAACACAAACAGGAGCGCTACACCTCACCTTACACTAAGGCACCCCTGCTCCTGCAGCGGCAGGCAACCTCCAAAACTGCTCTGGGAAGCCCCACCACTTCCGCCTTGAGACCCAGAGCTCTGAGATGGCCTAAGAATCTCCTTATCTCTTGAGAACCTGCTTATCTTAAACCAGGTATTCTGTTCTGTGCCCTTGGCCACGGAGTTCCAGCTGTGCAGTCTGAAACAGAAAGCCGAGGTGGGGGTCTTCCCTGAGGCTCCCTGGAAAGATCACACAAAGCCTTGGTCTCTGAGTGGGAGGGGTGTAGAGATGGTCAGAGAACCTTCTTTTTCTGCCCCAGAGAGAATGGAAGCAACCAGGGCAAAGGGATAGTGGTTAGTGACTCTTCTCTTCAATTTCCTTTCTCTTTCTTTCTAAAATTCAAGCCACTGTGAGTGGGGCTGTTTCCACAGTATGAGAATTCTAACTCATAAATAACACTTATTGAAGAATAGCAGAAACAGAGGTTTTGGCCTGTTTGCTTATTTATTTCCAGACACTGTCATCCCTGCCTTGAACTAAATACAAAGGTTTTATTTTTTATTTTTTAAAAGATATGAAAAGAAATAAAGCAATATGTGAACACAACGTGAAGGATTTTTTTCTGGAGAGAGGCATAGGAGTGCGTGGTGCTTCATCCCGTGGCCTGTGGAGGCAGGCAGAGCACAGGAATTAAATTCCAGCTCAGCCACTTTCTGTGCCATATTTTTAAAACGTTTATTCCTAACCGCTGCAGGGTTTAATTTCTTTGCCTACAAAAAGTTATTAATAGACTACTGCTCCTTTATTAGATTATCTGTTAACAATGACAGAATAACACACACACACACACACACACACACACACACACACACACACACACACATATATATATATATATATATTATATATAGAGAGAGAGAGAGAGAGAGAGAGAGAGAAACAGTTTTTTTTTCTCCCCTCTCATTCTTGAGAGGCTGGAAAATCAAGATCCAGGGACCAGCAGGGTTGTTTTCTCCTGCTTTTGTTTGCCCCACTCCCATTTCCTTTCCACTATATGTGGGTAAAACCCTTGCTCTCTGCTTGTATTCATATTTTCTCTTGCAAGGGCACCAGTCACTTTAGATTTAGACCAGCAAAGGGTCTCATTTTTACTGAATCACATATTTTAAATGCTCTGTCTCCAGATGTTTTACATTCTGGCAAACATCAATACATTGATTTCTGGGTCTAAAATCCAGTCTATAACATCCTGAAACAGAGAAGGCGCTCAATAAATGCTGTTTTTTATTTGTCAAACCTCTCTGGAGTTGCTGGTGTGTGAAACTAATTTCAAAGTTTAAATTTTACTAATTAAAAATACTGGCTCTCAGATAATGTTGTATATGGAAAGAGATCAAAAAGCAAAGCGGGGCTACAGAGACAGTTCTACGGTTAAGAGCCTCTGTTCTTCCAGAGTACTGGGGTTCAGTTCCTTCCTGGCACCCACAGCAGGTGGCTCACAACCATCTGCAACTCCACAAAAAAACCTCTGGTCTTTCTGTTAGAAGGTTTATATACATACATATAAACAAAAATTAAACAAATAAACCTTAAAATTGTCATGCCAAGTTCGCAAGACCCCAAATAGACCACCAAGGAGCCGACTGACTCAACAATGCAAAAGCAAAAGTTTCTTTAATAATGAACGAGATAACTGTATTAACTGGGGCTTTTTGTCCTTCAACACTGCAGGCAGAGCAAGAAGGGGCCAGAGAAACTGTGGGGAAGGGAACCTATTGGGGTAGAGCAATGGGAGTGTCTGGGGTCCTCAACAGTCTCATGATTGGTGCAATTTCAGGATTGGCCGACCTGTCCTGTGTTGATTGGCTAACTGGTTGTTATGGCCAATAGGTCCGCCCAGAGAGGATGCTATGCTCTGCATGCCACTGTTAAAGGTATCTGGCTGCCTTCTCAGTTGACTCAGGTGAGGTTGGGTAAGGTTGAAAGCTCAGCACACGGTACTGAGTCAGGGGCCTACATCTTTCTGGGTCTTTTCTGCAGCCTGTCATGGCTGCCAAAGCAGGGGGCTGGGTGAGTGAGGGTCTGGTCCCTTCAAAAATAAGCAAATAAATGAAGAATGAAAGAAAAGCCAAACAAGGTTGTCCTGCGAATCTTTCCATTCATCCAGGAAGGATCTGTGTGCTCAAGTCCCCCTGAGCTCTGATGGTGGGATGTGATGCCAAGATTTTACCACTGGTGTGGAAGAATTCGGGGCGGGTGGGAGTGGGGGATGGGCGGTGGAGGGGAGAGGAGGAAGCCCAGTCCCAAAGGGCACTCTCTTCCTTTGCTTACTAGATCGCTATTGATCGGGAGGGTGTACAATGCTCAGTGGGAGTGAAGTTTAGTCTGATGTCTGTTTTATTACTAATTTCATTTACTTTTCCAGTACAAGCAGAGAATCCCAGTTTCTGGTTCCTTCTCTTAGGTAAGGAACTTTGATGCTGGGATCAGGGAGGTTATAAGAGGATTACGTTGGGTTATCAGAGCCTGGATTTTCTTAGCTTGCCTGTCTTTATTTTGCTATGGACTGAGAGAGAAGCAGTAAGAGACTGTGTCACAGAGGCAGAGGGTGCTGTCCGACAGGAAGGTTCTCAGTTCTGCTTAGCCACAGGCACAAAGGAGACTTCTATGTGTAATTAGAACCTCCCAGAGGCCATTTATTTGTCTTTTTTGTGTTTTTGTTCCCTGCTGCCTTTTACACATTTTACATTTTGTTGTTATGGTAAGACATATTCTCCTGGAAATTATGCATTGAGGCTTTTGTGTGTGAGCAAGTTAACAGTTTGAGCACCGTGCGCATGTATGCACACACACACCGATGTGTGGAGGAGAGGAGTCTTGGGTGTCACGAACACCACAGGATGTCATCCATCTTACTTTGGAGAAGGTGTCCAAAGCAAAGATACCACTAGATTTCAACTTGGTGAATGTAACACAAGTTCTAATTAGCCTCAATAACCAAAAACCAAAGTCGGATATGGGGGAAAACACTGAAAGATCAGAGAATGAAAGAGCAAGCCACAGCCACACCTCACCTCACTAACTTCCCAGCCAAAAAGAGACCGAGCTCCTGTCTCCTCCCACCTTGTCACTTCCTCCCTCTGTCCATCCATATCACTTTCTGTCTGTACAGACCTCCAGACCTCTATGGTTAACTAATGGCTGGCTCCACCCTCTGATCTTCAGGGAAGCTTTATTTATTAGAGTACAGAAAAGATATCATTACAGTTGAAGTTTTATTGGGATTACTTACAGGAATATAGGTGATGGGTTACATACAGAAATGAGTCAAAGACAACAGTGTTAGCAAAAGCCTACCCCAGCATGGGTAACAGCTGGTGACAGCTGGACATCTGGAGCACACTGTACGGAATGTAGGCAGCTTGGCAGGTCGGAGACTGTCTCTTTCAGAAAGCTTAGCTTAGCCAATGACAGGCAGCTCAGCTGGTGGCTGCTTTTTGTATGAGCTTGTCTGGGAGTTTCTGTCAGGAGTTCTTACTGCTTGTATTCTCTTGGAGAAGGCGATACCTACTAAATTCTTCAGCTTCAGGGTCTTCTGAAGCTAGCATGTTGTCTACTTCCTGACCTTAGGAGGTTCCCTGCAGGGAGAGATATCTCACCTCTCCTTGGAATATCCTATTGTTTCACTTTCCTTTTTTTTTTTTTCTTACATCCCAGCTACACTTTTCTTTCCTTGTCTCCTTCAAGTTCCTCCCCCTACCACCTGCTCCTCCCCTAATAGCTCCTCCTCTGTGTCTCTCAGAAAAGGGCAGGCCTCTCATGGATTTCAACCAAACATGGCATATCAAGTCACAGTAAGACTGGGCACCTCCCCCTGTATTAAGGCTGGACAGGGAAACCCATTGGGAGGAAAAGGGTCCAAAAATCAGGCAAAGAGTCAGAGACAGCCCCTGCTCCCACTGTGAAGAGTCCCACAGGAAGACCAAGCCACACAACTGTAAGGTATGTGCAGAGGGCCTAGGTCAGTCCCACGGAGACTCCCCAATTGTCAGTTCAGCCTCTGTGAGTCCAGGCTAGTAGATTCTGTGTGATTTCTTGAGTTATCCTTGACCCCTGTGTCTCCACAATCCTCCTCCCTCCCCCTCTTCCACAGGATTCCTCCAGCCACTGTGGGGGCGGACTTTCAGGTTTCCTATGCTCAGGATACCACTCAGTGTCATAGTTGACTTCCTGTTGTTTGAAAGATGTAGGACTCTCAGCTACTCCTCCAACACCACGGATCTGCCTGTACGCCATCATACTCTCCATCATGACGATAACACACAGAACCCCTGAAACTGTAAGGGAGCCACTCATATTAAATGTTTTCCTTATAGGGATTGCTGTGGTCATGGTGTTTTTTCCCACAGCAATAGAATCCCTAACTTAAACAATTGTAAAAGAAAACAGTAGAAGGCACATTGTGAGATCCTGAAAACATGTCATCAGAAATTAGGCCAAAATGATGAGGTGGCATTATAGTCAACCACTCTGTTGTACCTGGTATTTTACTAAGGCTTATTATTTTTATTATTATTATCATTATTGTTTTGTATGTTGTATGCATATGTGTGTATACACTTGTATGCAGATGTGTTAGCCCATACACAAGAGGAAACCATAGGTTGATAATGGTGTCATTTTCTATCACTCTCTAGTGTAGTTTTTGAGACAGCTCTCACTCAACCTGGAGCTCACCTTTGGGCTAGACTAGTGGGCCAGCAAGTCTCAGGGTCTGCCTGTCTCCATCGTCCTTACACCCTGAGGCCTGCCCTGTATGTGAGTGCTGGGGACCTGAACAGTCTTGCCTAGCAAGCAGTGTAACCCCTGAGCAGTCTCCATAGCCCTTGGATGAAGCCAATTTTAACCAGTGATCCCAATCTGAATTTTCTGCTACAAATGATCATGCTACAAAAGATTGGAGTAATGTCTGTTGAACAGTTGAAACTGAGCAAAATAAACATACCCTACTCAGACATTATTCACATACCAGACAAAAGTTTAGAAAGCTAAGTAGGTGGGAGTGTCCCCATCATCGCCATTTTCAGTCCAACACTTGGAAGCCATGCTCCTGACCCCAATTAAAAAGCCTATTTCCAAAAGTAATCTGCAGCTTGGAGGTCTAACTACAACATCTCCCTCTTTTCCCAGTTAATTATATATGACCCATTTCTATATTAGTAAGAAACCTAGAATTTCTTTCTTAGCTTTCTCCTAGAATTACCCCAAACCACCTGGGGTTTATGTGGTCGTCAGTATGACGTCCACTTCTAGAATAAAACCACTAGCAATTTATTAGTCTCCTTTTGCTGTTACTTCCCATCATGCAAAGGAGCTGGCACTGAGAAATGATTGTAATAGTTCAACAGGCTGCATGGAGTCCCTCCGTTCTGGAAAGATCCGTGCGCAGTTGTCAACCTCTGCCTTTTGAGACGGCAGATGATGCACACTGTGTGAAGATGGAGTTTCATACGTTTCCAGTGGTCAGAACCATGCCTGCAATATACAAGGTACTTCGTCAATATTAAGTAAATCGTCAATCTGAGTTTTGACTACAGGCTTCATCTTGACTGGCAGGTCAGTGTTGCAGTCAGGGGTATTCATTCACAGCTGATGTCTTTTCATCCCAGCAGCCCGCATCACACCCTCCGGCACTGTGCAGGAGAGGTGCAGAGGAGGCTTCTCAGTTAACTCCAGCCTAGTTTTTTATTTTATCTTTTAAATTAATTAATTAACTAATTAATTATTTTATGTCCTGTGACCAAATGTGTGGTGTCTTCAGCAACAGAGTCTTACCATCAAGTTCTAGTGGGTAATCAAGATAAAACCAAATGCTTTCTGGATTCCACACATAGAAGAAGGGTTTCATGAGGCTGAGTCAAGGTCTCAGGGAGAGATGGCATCTTATCTGAGTCAGGGCAGGGAGTTCACATGGTTATCGGCAGCACCAAGCTTCTTCGCCCTGTCCTGTCCCAGGGCCGGAGTTTCTTGTCTGTGGTTCTCCGGTTACAGCCCTTGGTTCCTCTCTACCTGGCCTGTAGCAACAAGCCTACTTGCTTACTTCAAGCCAGTGATGAAGAGAAACTTGAGTGACAGGCATGGCTATCTTATGTAACATAATTTCATGTGTGTAGCGACACAGTGCCTTTTCGCTTTCACAGGTTTCAATTGGTTGAAAGCAAATTATGGGTGCTGCCACCACTTGATTGAAGAAGGACGTGGTGGTAGAAGCCAGACCAGAGGGACCACTTGGGAGTCTGTCCTCCACCACCCACGCTTACCAGCTGCAGCCTGGTGTCAACAAAAGACACACACATGGTTTGGGAGTATATAGTGGTTTGAACGAGGAACAGGCCCCATGTGCTCATGTATTTGAACACTGTTGGTGCTGTCTGGGAAGGCCAGGGCACCTTTGGGAGCTGGAGCCTTGCTGTAGGTCTTGAAGAGGGAGTGAGGCTGAGGGTTTATAGCCTCACTTCCCTTTTTATCTTCTCTCTCTTTCAGCTTTAGTGTGAGCACGAGAATGTGAGCCGCCAGTCTCCTGCTCCTGCCACCATGATTTCCCCGACTGTCATGTCACCACCCTCCCTGTGCTGATGTACTCTGTCACTCTGGAGCCATACACCAAATAAACCCTTTCTTCCTGAAGTTGCTTTTGTTGGGGTGAACAGGGAAGTAATAAGCAAGTCTGCAAGGTCAGCAATCAATTAATAACCACTTCCGGCCCCTGGCTGCTGCCTCTCCCTTTTATCCGCATTCAGAGCCTTCTGCCAGGGCTTCAGCCCCTCCGGGCCGCTCTCCCCTGAGCATCTGTATTCCAAGTTCCTGGCAATTTCTTCCTCTTCTTTTTTCTGAAGTTTCAACTCTCAGCCTCACCTGCAGGGTTCAAATAGCAGCACCTCCCAGCCTCCCTCATTCCCCAGGCTGCGCCCCCCGCCACCCGCTGCTGCCTCTAGCAGGGCTCCTTTCCTTCTTTTTTTGTTCTGTTTGCTCCCACCTCTGCTTCCAGCTTTGAACATCTCCCCACCTTATACCCGGGAGGTTTCTTTTTTTCTTCCAGTCGTTCCCTGTGGGCACCATTGATTTCCAAAATCCTGCTGAAGCTCTCTTTGTAAAGTCTCTTTGTAAAGATGTGCGTTTCATGGAGCCGAGCCTCCCAGCATGGCTCTGCACTCAGATTCAGACCTTAGCTTGTAATAGATAAGTGCGTGCATGCATATACGCTCATGCACGGGTGATGCATGGGCCTGGATCCAGGGCCTCGCGCGGCCAGTTCTCTCCCGGGCATCTCCACAACTCTCAGTGTGCGTTTCAGCGATTGTCTACAATTTGTTCAGTTAGATCCAAGGTGAAGTCCAGAGTTTCTTTTTTGGTAACTGGCAAATACCAAGGCTGAGCGATGCCCCTGCTATTTCAAGGGCTCATTGGTATCCAGGAAGAGGAGGACACTTATTTAAAAAACGTCTTTACGTAGCTTAGTGAGTGTTTTCTATAAGTAACCCTAGAAGCCCCGTGTGAATTCCAGGTGGACAGCTCAGCTGGGGCTGGGTGTCAGGGTCAGTTTCACAGATGTGTGACCCATGTGGTCACTCTGAGGTTCGCATAGGGTTAGTGTCTCCCAGAAGCCCTTGGGTTATGATTCAATTGGAATTTGGAAGGACCTTGAGGAGGTAGGGCTTAATCCAAGGAGCCTGGTGGGCCTGTGGTAGCACATCTCCTATGTAACTTGTATGCCCCAGCCGCTGCTCTCTGTACCTCTATCTGAGGCCCGAGTTTTCGAGCCAAACCTCTGCCATCACTATCTCAAAATTCTTGGTGATTCTTTCTTTAAACTTGTACTTTAAAGTCTGATGGGACGCTATAGTCCATGAACAGAGGATAGCTACAGAATACTCATGTCTGTTGCTCCTTGTGTGGCATTAGCAATGCCCCATGCACACGAAATTAGAGTGGGCATACTGATGTGTGGCAGTTCTGTGAGGTCTGAGCACCAGTGAGCACATTCCTCTCAGGATGAGAAGGTAGAGCCGCCAATGCCCCCCGGGCCATGCTTCCATGAGATTGAGAAGTTGCCGGCAACCCGGGAAGACAGCAGCGATGTTATAAACACAACAAATCGCCAGGCAAGTTACTGTATCTCTTCTTAGTCACATCACTTCCCCATTAGTCAATAACTTCCTCTCAAGACGATGACAGAGCAGGAGAGAGCAAAGAGAAACCTGTGGCTCTTCTTTTCAGTTTGTCCTTTCTCACTGGAGTCCAAGGCAGGATGAAGTGAACACTGCCTCGTCTGCCGTGTGCAGTATTACAAGGTTCTGGAAAGAGCGGGGTACATATGCATGGACAAGCTCTCATAAATTAAATGCAGCTATATTTTCATGTAAAGCTGGTAGTACGCAACAGATACATGATAATAAAATTCATCCTGATATTTTATTTGGTCATGTACTTCCTTAAATAGCACATTAAAAATCAGTTATGATGAGGGAAGTATATAAAAAGTGAAAAGTTTAGCGTAGCTGTCTGAACACATAGATATTGCATACAGCTCCCTTCTGTAACGCCCCTGTCTGAAGAATATTCTCTCTATAGGACACACTACAGATTTCTTTGCCTGGGCAGGAATTCGAAACTGTGCTGTGAGTAGCTGGCTGTCTTGTCAAACAGCAGCATCACTGACAAAAAAGTATGAATAGCTGAGCAAAAGGTTACAGAACAGACAGTAGAAAGGACGCTTGCTCAGTGGGAGAGATGAGATGGGAAAGTCGAGAGCCACAGTGTGAAACTCCGCTAGTCAGGAGACGGTCCAAATAATTCTAATGAATAGTTAATTTTCATGTATGGAATTTATGAATGCCACATATGATATACACCAAGAATAAAGTACAAAACAAACAAACAAACTCCCCACTCAATGTTAGTACTTGCTGCATTGTTTCAGACCACCGAAGTTTGGTCTGGAAATTAACAACATTACACAAGTGGATGGCACAAGACACACTCACTCCATAGAATCCTCATATATGAAAGAGGAAATCCCTTTCATTTTGTTTAGTTCAGTCACCAAGACTTGCAATGAAACTGAGAAAAGACAAATTTAAAAGGGTGAAGAAGAGTTGAATTCCACATGGAAAGGCCCGCTTGAGGGAGTACATGGACGCTCTCCTTGACAGTGGTGAACGGTGGGCTGTGAGTGAAGGAAGAGGCTTGAGCTCTTAGGTAAATTGTGAGGAGGTGACTGGGATGAAAGATAAGGAAAGCTTGCAGTTTGTAAGGCCGTACAGATGAGAGTGTTGTTTCTCGGAAGGCAGAGCAGGCAGCCTTGCAGAGGGAAAGCCATATCGCATTCATAATGGAAAAATGGGGGCAGGAGCACCCCATCTGCACCTGGAGTCTTGTGGTTCGGGTTGGGATGCTGTATTCTGATCTCCTGCGGGTGAAGCTGACACTTGAACTGAGGAGCAAAGGTTAGGAGTGTTGTTGTCAGTGTGGGAGAGCACGAAGCCATCTGCCTGACAGAATCAGTCAGTGCAGACTGCGCACCCTTAGAAAAGATGACAACAGCTAAGGCAGGAATGCCGGAAATTTCCAGAGAACTGGGAAGCATATGGCAGTACCAAAGGCAGCTCTAGGGGGAGCATACGGCAGTACCAAAAGCAGCTCTAGAAATCATTCTTATGTTGACTCCAAATCTGAGTAACCCACAGGAGAAACTGGATCCAGGTTGAGGCTCGTTGGCATGGTTCAGCTGAGAGGCCTCCATTTCTCACTCTCCTCCTTGCTGACATGTAGACCAGAAATTAGGTTAAGGGACTGGAGATGTCAGCCAGGCTTTTCTGCTGTGTTTCACTCGGATACTGGGTGACAGGTTTCCTTATGTCCTTTCATGCTGACATTATTTTTGTTGACCCTTCCTCCTGGCTGTCGTCCATCCCTGTCCCTATCTTGTGCCCTCCCATTCCCAATCATATGCCCCCCCCACGGTCCCCTTTCACCCCTACCCACATCCAACAGAACAACAGACACACACATGAATTAGAGGCTACCGTCTTCTTAAAGATCACTTGATAAGTCAACTGTTTCCATCCAAAGGGATATCAGATGTCTTAAATCTTAGGGATACTTAATTTATCATCATTTTTCTGGCTTTGCTACGGTGGTGATTTAAATCCCCCTTCTGTTGTAATTTAAGACAAACAGCACGCAAGAGAAAGTTGCCATAAGACAGCGTTCAAGCAGAGTTTCTTATTTGTTTTTTTTTTAAAGTAGGGAAAGGGATCATAAAAAGAAAAAAGGGGAGGGGGAGACAGGCCCCCAGAGACAGGAGCAGCAGGAGAGAGGAGAGAGGGAAGAGAGAAGAAAACAGACAGACGGAGGAGGAAAAAGACAGAAAGAGAAGAGATAGGAGAGAACAGGACCCTTTTAAAAGGGAACATGGTGAATGTGCACAGATGGGGCTCTTAGTGGCTGCAGCTGAGGGCAGATCCTGTCAGAACCCCAAAGACAGGCCAGTACAGATGCCTGAATACTAACATCTTCAATATTTCTTACTGCTTAATAAAGAAATGCCCCAGCATTTTTCTCTCTGTTAGTTTTGAGTAGATTAGGAGGCAAAAGACATTTAAGAGAAACTAAGGAATTTTTTTCCAGTGATTTAAGGATTAGGCAAATGCCTCTTTTAGAGATTCTGGGTATTTTCTGGCTGCCTCAGCAGGAGTGGAAAAGAATTTAATAACTGATAACTTAGTGAAAGCCAAGAAGCTTTGAAAGTGAACCCCGGCCCGAAGAGTTATTGCAGATTAGAAGGTATTCTTATCCTTTACGGTCGAATCAGGCAGTGCAGGCCAGCAGGACAGAAACATTCTTGTCTTACACCTGTTAATAAAAAGTTCCTGTTCATTAAGACGTCTGGACCAGCTGGAAGACAGACATGACTTGCTCCCCTCAAAAAGCCAGACATGGTGTTGTCAATGTTGTAGGTGAAAAGACTTTGTAAATACAATCCGAGTTTGGGGATGGGGTAATTACTCTCACCACCTGGTATCATGTTCTTTGCTTGAACTCATGCCTCTCCTGTGTCTTAAGAACTCATAGGGCATCTTGCTGAGCAACCTATAAAGGATCACTTTAAAATGCTACCTTGAAAGCAGTTTAAGACCACCTTTGTCTAATAACACAGCATCACATCTGGCGAGATTGCCATCTTTGTAAAACAAAATCTTTTTAAATAGTATTTATTAAGTGCTTTTGGCAGACACATAACCACCGATGTGAGCTGGTGCTTAATAGAACGCCATTAGGCAGCTGTTTCACAACCTAACAACTGGGTGAACTCTGAACACCCGCCATCTCTACTGTTTGGCCAGGGATATCATGAGCTAGGTGAGCGCATGCAGCATGGCAGCACAAAGGAGCCTTGTGGGGAACAATGGCATTTACCCTAACGACCTTGGCTTAGGAGGTGGCCGCCCTGGGTTAATGAAGTCTCAGGGAGACGTGGAAAGAAAGCATCCTTGTAGGTCTGGAGGGTGTGACACATGTCAGACATTTGTCACTGAATATCAGAATTTCTTTTTCCTCTTCTGTTCCTTGCCAGTCCTCTCAGTCCAGCAGCCCCACAGTGCCGGGCAGCAATAGCTTAGTGGTGAGGGGACTTCAGAAGCAGAGACACTCTGACTATGGATTGTGGTCCATGGGAAATAAAGAGAGAACATGTGACGGGAAAGTTATAATTCAGCCAAGAGTCCAGGTGAGCTCATTCAGAGCCAACACAAAGTCACCATGGTATTTCTAGGCAGTATCAAGACCTTAACATGGGATGGAGCCTTGCTAGTCAGTGGTGTCCTGCGTGCTCATAGAGCATTGGGAAGAGAGGTTAAAACCTATCTCCAGGCTCCACGGATACTTATGTACACACAGTGGCTCTGGGTGCCTCCTCCCAGAGGCGGGTAGCCTCCTTGGACCCCAGGACATGGAAAGAAATACATGTTTTCACCCTTTGGCAATCAGATAGCTGCAGACAGTTTTTCATCAGCTTCATCTGCAGTGCAGCCTGCCAGGGAGACCACCATTTCCAAAGCATGGTTCCTCATAGCAGGCAGAGAGCATCCTCTGTTCTCACTCAGAGAACACACTGTCCTGGGGAAGCATGTCTGCTTCCAGCCCTACTGACTTCATCCTCCTTTGGATGTCGATTGTTAGCTACGTGGGACTTGGGTAAGAAATTTAGCTTATCTGTGCCTTAGCTTCTTCATCTAATTAGAACAATAATAGCTATTCTTTGTTGTTGTTGTTGTTGTTTTACAATATTCTGTTTTTACATTTATTTATTTATTTGTTGAAAAAAAGGCCTTACTATGTAGCCCTGGTTAGCCTGGGACTTACTATGTAGAACAGGTGTATTAGTCAGAGTTCTCTAGAGGAACAGAATTTGTAGAATGAAGACATAGATACACAGAAACACACACACACACACACACACACACACACACACACACACACACACACACACACACACAAGAATTATTGGAATGGCTTACAGGCTATGGTCCACGTCATACAACAATAACTGTCTAACAATGGAAAGTCCAAGAATACAGTAGTTGTTTAGTTCATGATCTGATCTTAGGCTCCAATGCCAGTGAATGAATAGACTTGGCAGTGAGGGTAAATAGGCAGAGAGAGAGAGAGAGAGAGAGAGAGAGAGAGAGAGAGAGAGAGAGAGAGAGAGAGAGACAGAGAGAGACAGAGAGAGAGACAGAGAGAGAGAGAGAGAGAGAGAGAGAGAGAGAGAGAGAGAGAGAGAGAGAGAGAGAGAGAGACAGCGGGGAGATGGGGGAGGGAGAGAGGGAAAGGGAAGGGAGCAATTCCTTTTTCCACGTCCTTTATGTAGGCTGCCAGTGGAAGGTGTGACCAGATTAAAGGGGGATCTTCCCACCTCAAAAGGCCTAGATTAGAAGTGGGTCTTCCTACTTCAAATTGATTTAATTAAGAAATATCCTTCACAGGTGTGCCAAACCACTTGGGTTTTAGTTAACTCCAGATGCAGCCAAGTTGACAACCAAGAACAGCCACCACATTGTAGCTTCAAAGTCACAGAGATCCTCCTGCGTCTGCCTCCTAAATGCTGGGATTACAGATATGCATCATTGCACACGGTGAACGCTGTATTTCCAGGGCAGATGAATTAATTCATATATGGGAAATGCTTAGCACAGTTCCTAGGCATTGTTATCATGGTGTTGCTTAGAATACTTTTAGCAGGTATCAGGATTTTCTCTCTGATGAGAGGGAACATGTCTGGATGAATCGTCTATCTTTCTAAACCAACATCAGAGTGCAGGGCTCTGAATAATTAAATATATCTGAGGGGATTTCCAGCTCACATCTTATCTAATGTTGCAAACTCCAGAAGAAATTCCCATCTGTGTTCTGCAGACCATGCAAATGTACACATTTGCATCCAACTAATCCTTCAAAGATCTTGCAGAAGGATGCCTGAAGCACACTATGGCAGGCTGAATGATTTAAGCAAATGGTTATTTTATATGCTGGGTATCCACAGGTAACACTCTTTATATCACACTGCTCTCTCATAGAATACATCATTCTGGATGATAAACGGAACACCACGAGGGTTTTATTATTCCAGTGCCGGCATCAGATGGGAAATGTTGCCAGGAGCTTTTTAGAATTGATAACCAAGTGGACACAGTTCTAAAATGCCTTTCTCTAAGTCGAAGTGGACTCATGGCTGGAAAGCTCGATGCCTGTTATTTCCTTGCATTTTTTCCCTTCTCCTTTGACGGGGAAAGAAGGGAAGTTTGGGAAGATCACAGTAATGCCTAAAAAGTATCTGGTACTATCTAATGCAAATCTCATATATCATGTGTGCTATGCCAAGACACAGAAGAATTCTGGTATATATGGCCAAGCCAGAAATACGCTTCAATCCTACATGTGACTTAAAAGAAGAAAGAAAGAAGGAAAGAAAGAAGGAAAGAAAGAAAAAGAAAATGTCTACAGTTGGTCTGGTCTTGCTAAGACTGGCGAATAGAAAAAGTGGAGCTCAAATTATATCTCTCTACAGCAGCAAATGGACCAAAATACAGCTGTGTGAAAACACTAGTTGCTGGGTGTATTGTTTACTGACATACCCAGGAAAATTGCTGACGTTCGGAAAGACCACTTCCCTGGGGTCATGTTCCGAGTGCAGACCATTTTAGGGTGAAAGCAAGTGTAACCATAAATCTTTCCACCAAGCCGCCAGAGCCCCGCCACCATGTGGGCAGCCAAAATAACACACAGAGACTTATATTAGGTACAATGCTGCTGGCCAATGACTAGGGTTTCTTATCTGTTAGCTCAGTCTTAATTATCAACCATAATCATTAATCTACATATTTTATAAAGACTTATCTGATCGAGGATGCCGACAGCATGGGTCCTCTCTTGCCGTGCTCACATCGAGACTCCTCAGAGAAGACAGGAGGAGGAAGAGAACAATTTCCTGCTTGTCCCTGCTCATATTCTGAGGCTGCCTGCTATGTCTCTTCCTGCCTGGATCACAGGACTTCTTTTTGCTACATTTCCCAGAATCCTCCTCGACTCCTAGTCCTGCCTATCTTGCTTCCCTATTGGCCAACAGTACTTTATTTAGCAACCAATGAGACAAACGTATACACAGAAGGACTTTCCCATCATCCATGCTCACATCTAGTACCAAGCATTTGTGGGTCAGGAATGTTGTACTTGATGATGCCAGAGTTTATTTTGGAATTTTGATTCTAATTCCAAATTTTTTCAGTGCAACAAGTAGGCAGGATACGTGCAAGCTCAGGGGAGAGTTATGACTAAGGTTACCTACGCTGCTTCAGCTGGGCAAATATCTGAAAAACTATGAGGTGTTTATGTGTGCGAATATAATTTGATCTTGTAAATGAGCATTATTTATTTATTTGGTTTTTCGAGACAGGGTTTCTCTGTGTAGCTTTGGAGCCTATCCTGGCACTCGCTCTGGAGACCAGGCTGGCCTCAAACTCACAGAGATCCTCCTGCCTCTGCTTCCTGAGTGCTGGGATTAAAGGCGTGCACCACCAACGCCCAGCTACTTTTTAAATTTTATTTTTATTTAAATTAGAAACAAGCCTGCTTCACATGTCAATACCAGCTCCCTCTCCCTCCCCTCCTCCCCCATGCCCTACCAATTCCCCCCTCCCCCATCAAGGGAGGGTGAGGCCCACCATGGGGGGATCCCCAAAGTCTGTCATATCATCCCAGCCAGGGCCTAGTCCTTCCCCCATGTGTCCAGACTGAGAGAGCATCCCTCCATGTGGAATAGGCTCCCAAAGTCCATTTGTGCACCAGGGATAAATACTGATCTACTACCCAAGTTCCCATAGATTGCCGAGGCCTCCTCACTGACATCCACGTTCAGGGGGCCTGGATCAGTCCCATTCTGGCCTCTCAGCCATCAGTCTGGGGCCTATGAGCTCCCCCTTGTTCAGGCCAGCTGTTTCTGTGGGTTTCTCCAGCCTGGTCTTGACCTCTTTGCTCATCACTCTTCCCTCTGCAACTTGGTTCCAGGAGTTCAGCTCAGTGTTTAGCTGTGGGTGTCTGCCTCTGCTTCCATCAGCCACTGAATAAAGGCTCTAGGATGTCATATTTGGTAGTCATCAATCTCATTATCAGAGAAGGGCATTTAGGGTAGCCTCTCCACAATTTCTTAGATTGTTAGTTGGAGTCAACCTTGTAGATCTCTGGGAATCTCTATAGTGCCAGATCTCTTCTCAAACCTATAATGGCTCCCTCTATTGTGGTATCTCTCATCCTGCTCTCCTCTATTCTTCCCCTGACTCAACCCTCCTGCTCCCCATGTCCTCCTCTCCCCTCCTCTTTTCCCCCTCTGTTTCTCCCAACTCCCTCTCGCCTCCCACCATGCTCCCAATCCACTCAGGAGATCCTGTCTCCTTCCCCTTCTCTGGGGGACCATGAATGTTTCTCTTAGGGTTCTCCATGTTTCCTAGCTGCTCTGGAGGTGTGGATTGTAGGCTGGTACTCCTTTGTCTAAAATGCATATGAGTAAGTACATACCATGTTTGTCTTTTTGTGACTGGGTTACCTCACTCAGGATGGTTTCTTCTAGTTCCATCCATTTGCCTGAGAATTTCAAGATTCCATTGGTTTTTTTTCTGCTGAGTAGTACTCCATTGTGTAAATGTACCACATTTTCTCCACGCATTCTTCCGTTGGGAGGCATCTAGGTGTTTCCAGGTTGTGGCTATTACAAACAATGCTGCTATGAACATAGTTGAACAGATGTCCTTGTGTATGAGGTAAATGGGCATTATTAAGCCTTGAGTTGGCCTTATAATTTATCATGTAAGCCAAAGACATTATGGAGAGTGAAAGAGATACTGTCAATCTTTACTCTGGGACAGAAGCAGGGGATTATCTTGGAAAGACCAGGACTCATTGGCTTCTGACCTACACTTTGTGAGTAGATATGAATATTCACTGACTGTATCAAAGTTCCTTTGCGATTTTCTTATTGCTTTACCTCACTGTGGGCTTCTTTCCTCTGAGGGCAGGGTTTCTGCTCAGTCTCCTTTTACCTCCTCCTATGCCATCCCAAAAGGAACTTTCCCTGCTCCCAAGACACAGGAGAGTGACCAAATGCTTGTCCCAGAGGAAGGAAGATTTCTGGTGTGGGAAAGCCACTGTCATCATTTTCCAGAAAAAGCCATTTTTGTTTACCCATCTTTCCCGAATCAAGCTCTCTACCCAAATACATGTTGCTTGGCATATACATTTGCTTAAAACAAACAAACAAACAAAAATATTCTTTAGCATTATTTCTAACTTCAATCTTTTTTTTCAAATTTAAATTAGAAACAATCTTGTTTTTTTACATGTCATTCACAGTTCCCTCTCCCTCCCCTGCCCCTGACCACCCCGCATCCCAACCCCTTTCTGCTTTCAAGGGAGGGTGAGGCCTTCCATGGGGGACCTTCAAAGTCTGTCATATCATTTGGAGCAGGGCCTAGCCCACCCACCCCCTCTGTGTATCTAGGCTGAGAGAGTATCCCACCATGTGGAATGGGCTCCCAAAGTCCATTCGTGTACTAGGGATAAGTACTGATCCACTGCTAGAGGCCCCATAGATTGCCCAGGCCTCCTAACTGACACCCAAGTTCAGGGGTCTGGATCAGTCCCATGCTGGTTTCCCAGCTATCAGCCTGAGGTCCCTGAGCTCCCCCTTGTTCAGGTCAGCTGTTTCTGTGGGTTTCCCCAGCCTTGTCTGGACCCCTTTGCTCATCACTCAAAAGGCTTCACTCTTAACAACAACAATAACATTAAAACCACATGTATGAATGCTAGGTTTATCTGTGGCTCCATTAGAATATTGTCCAAATGCTGATTTATATGAAATACTTAAACAAGTGAAACTTTAAAATTATTAACAAGCCTTGAGTATCATCTTTGTGTAAGATATCATTGCTGACTGTAATCCGGGGCATTTCATTTGTCACACACGGGAGGGGAGTACTGTTCTAGAACCCACAATTTATGGTTCAGAGCTGAAGATGAGTGGGGAAACTGGTGTCTTTCTGGCCCCGTCAGCCCCAGACTACTGTGTCAGTCCCACACTTCAGGAAGAGGTTTCCAGGAACCAGAATAACTCAACATCCAGTTCTCAGGGTTTGCATGGCCCGAGGGGAGGGAGAGAAGGAGAAATGAACGGTAAGCAAAGTCAGGTGAGGAAATGGAGGCTTTGGCGCCAGGTTCTCTGCTCTGTATGGCCAAGAGAGGCACTCCTGCCTGAGTCAGGGACATGTGGCAGTGATCACGAAGGAAGACGGATTTGAAGTTTCCCTTTGGTATGAGCTTCTTTTCACTAATATAGGGCATGCTGTGCCAACAATCTGGCTTTGTAGACAGATCCCTCTGTAACTAGACAGTCCATTTCTGAATGTCTAAAGAGAAAAGTTCAAGTCAGACCAGCCACCAGCATCAGGACTTAGTTGGACGAGTCTTTGGTGTTGTAGTCCTCCACAGTGGTCAGCAAAGGTGCCGGGCCAGTCTCCTGTGCAAGCTGACTGCTCAATTGTTTGCATTCCTATCTTGAATCACCATGATGATTAGACCAGGTAAATAAACTGCAAGTAAGACTGATGAAGGGCAGAGTCCCTGGGATCAACAAGACACTGTACATAATTTGCCTTTTTCTCAATGTGATCTCTAGGCCACACTGACAGGCACGGTAATGAAGACTACATGTATTTCTTGTCCAAGTGTAGTTGTTTGACTCACAGCATTTGTGAGTTCAAGGGCGTGCAAGCACCCTGAATCTGCAGACAAATTTCCTTTGGATTTTAATGAAGAAAAAAGTTTAAGAGAGAAGGCCGGTAAAAGACACCACATTTCAGAATAAGCATGCAATGGGTGTTCTCTGTCTTTGGGGACTGGTGTGTAGCTACCCTGCAGTCAGAGGTCATCTCCACCTCTAGCTTTCCCATGGCCGTTCTTTGCTTCGTTAGGTGGGAGCTCCCAGACCACCAGGGCAGGCTCTCCATGACCACCCAACTAAGGAGAGTCTCCTCCCTAGTGTCACGCCCTCTTTAAGTCCCTTCACATAATCTCACACTTTTTGAAGTCACCATGTTCCCTTGTTTACTTTCATGTTGGTAAGATGCAAGATGCCTGGAAGCAGAACTCGCTCCATCTGCTCTTAGACTGTTGCTGGTAGTTACTGACACATTGCTGGGATGACATCTCCCTTTCCTTGCTCTGGTTATGCTTCAAGAGCCCACACTTCCCTGGGACGTGAGGAAGGCTTTTAATTCCTCCTGGCTTTGCTATGTGTTTCATGCATAACCCAGCACGGTGTGTTTGACTGCATGTTAACCCCCTTGAATCGATGGCAGAGAAATACATTGACCACACAGCATCTGAGCAGGTCTGTTTGCATAGGCTTAAACTAGGAGCCACGCCCTTCCATCAAGATACAAATCAATATTTGACCTCTAATTGCCACTGTTTCTTTAGAGTGAATGCTATTTTGATAATTATTTTCCCAGGCTGTTCATTCAAAATAAACAATCTTATGTCTTAGTGAAATGTACTGTGCTTCTGATGCTTTTCCTTCACGTTAAACTTGGTTCAGTTCACTTCCAAATCAAAGCTGTTACACTCTGATTTTGTAGGTGCATTTGTTCCGTAGCTCCCAAATGGTCTTGTGAAAACCACTTTGCTTGATAGAAACCACGATGGGGATAACTGAATTAAACTGCAGTGTTCCTTACTGCTAAATGCCACATTCTTGATACCTTTCTTTTTTTATATATACTGCTTCATTTAAGAGTATTCTTTAAATTGATGATGTATTTCCATTAAAATAATGGCTAACTACCTTGAGGACTGACTACCTCTCACCTGATGGTTTCTGGACTCCTATGACAGAATACGCACAGCAGGGTGAGCAGAGAGGGAAGGATTTCAGACATTTTGTTCGGAGACTCTCTAGAGGGCTTTAGTATTCAGTATGAATGAGAGCATGGATGTATCTCAGAAACACGAAGTCAACACAGCTGGCCCCATTTGGAAGCAGTTAGTTCTTTGACAGGTGATCTTATTTATTTTTTTCTGACCTTGTCTGTATGGTATTGACATCAGCTCTATGACACCACATGTGTTTTCCAAGAAGAAACAGAAAAAGGAGGACTGAGTGTTCTCCGTACACATTAAGAAACAGAATGTCCTACACTCGCAGAGCTTCCCAGTCTTCAGTGCTGTGAGTACTTGGTTGACTACTGATTTTTAGTGCAGAGGCTTCCAGAATGATGTGAACAGGACAATTTGAAAATATAAAACACGGGCTATGACAATCGTTGAGAAAGCACAGAGAGGGCACAAGTAGATTTTTAAAAACTATTTTAATACAAGATTAATAGCAATTTTCTATCCAAATCAGAAATGAAAAATCTTAACCCAAATAATAGTCATTTGACAGTCACATAAAATTTTAGGTTTGATTGGTGCACACATTTATCCTGCATATGTGTTCTGTATATGCACACAGAGAGACTGCACTGTGGTGCCTTCATCAGGCGCTGCTCATGAAGTCCCTCATTACGAGGCAATACCAAAGACTCCAGTATCCACCCCACTGTCAGTGAAGTCCCAGGTGCTCCATGCTACGCTGAGTCTGGGCTGCAGCAGAACATGACATAGCAAGTCTCCAGAATGCATACAAATCAGTACTCTATTTGTATAAGTTGGCCTAAAACTAAGCACTGGCTGATATCTCTACCAAGGAGGAACACATTGTCGATTTAGACGATATGGACTGCTTTCCTCTTCTGGTTGCAAGGCTATGTTGTTTTAAATTTAAATATGCTAGAGATTGTGAATCAAGTAAAAGGAGCTTGAGTATCGGCAAGTGTTTGGAGAAGTCAAATCCTGCATCCATTAACATGGGGAACTTAAAGTTACTACCTGGTAACCAGCCTTGCAGAAAAAGGCAAGAAACAGATCACAAGTCAGGATTTTACCAAGTTTTATTCCTCCTTGAGGATTTCAGTTGGTGCTTAGTCTGGTAGCCAAAATATGTATGTAATGGCAAGAAGAATCAAGGAAGGCTAATGTCTGTAGCAGGGGATGGAACTTAAATCTTGTGGTTGTTCTGCATCCAATAATATTTTCAATGTGTTTGACTTAAAGAATGTTTCTTTTAAAATTGCCACTTCTCATCAATGAATAGTGTTGGTTTTTTTTTTTTTTTCAGTGTAGACAAAAGTAGTTTCTATCCCTTACATTTGAAGCAGGTGACTCATGTCACCTTCCTCCTTGGAAAACCAAGGTAAGGGAGTCAGACTTCCAGTGCTCCAGTCTGAGGGCTGTAATCAAAGCGCCAACTTGGTCTTCAATGCAACGGTAGAAGGCTGTCTCCTAGCTGTCCATGCAGGACCACAGTGCTCTTATTCATAAATTTACAGTCCATTCTTCTCTGCTGAAGACATTAGCCTCCATTTAGCCTTTGTCGTAACATATACAAAGTATAATAAACATCAATTACAGACGTGTATTTCTGTTAGAAAAATACATATTATAACTAAAGAACATGTAAATAGAGGCACTTCAATAAGCTAAGTGTTTTCAGTTATGAGCACCACCCACCAATTTCTAGTGTCCAATTTTGGGGTCCCATTCCTCTCTACTCATAACACAAGTCGTGATGTGATCACAGAATTTAGGGACGTCATCACAAAGGAGCACAGGCTATGAATGACAATGTGTCACAAACACATCCCTATCACGATGCTGAAAGGAGAAAATTAATTTGGGAGGAGGATTCTGCAGTACTGAGAAGGGGTGACTCAATGAGAAGGCTTAGGGAGCAGGAAAAACAAAACAAAACATCTTAACGTCAAGTTAGTCTAAAATCCATATGCTGGATGATGACAAAGACCAGGAAGCGCAAGTGGATAGTAATTTGACCATGTCCATGCAGGGTGACTAACGGTGTGATTTCCTTGGCTGGTCTTCATTTCAACCCTCTGCCTGGCTCGTACGCATCACTGTATCTTGTCAATAAGAAGACCCTTGAGAATACAGGTGCTGAAACAAAGGAAGCAGGCATTTCTATATTGTCTGTTTGATTAGTGTGCTCAGAACATGGGTTCGCATTCATTAATGTAATGTGTTGTCATACACATTCAAAAAACCATTTGGGGCAAAAGCACAGGAAAAATAAGAGTCTTGATTTGTGTTATAGAAGATGATGCAGAAATATTTTTAAAAAGAAAGTTGGAGCTTAGAGCCAAAACATAAATTATTACTCAAATATCCTAGAGAATCAAAGTTGATTTAATTCATATTGTACCATGATTATTGGGGAAAACAAAACAATACTGATCTCTGAACATACAATGAGCTGAGTAACATAAATGACTGGTCCTTCATGGAGATGTGTTATGTGTAACTGTGGTTAGAAACTGAAAGGGGCAGTGAGGTGGACGGTTTTCCAAAAGGATGCAATTCTGGATTTGATTAAGTGTTAACTTCACACAAATTTAAGTGAAAGATGCCACAAAGTCTCCCAGAATCCCATACTTCCATATTTTTTTAGGCATAAAGTAGCAACAGATGCTTGTATTGTTTTTCAAAAAGTGCTCAAATATACTTAATACTAGTGCATGTGTTCTACTTAGACATGATGACTAAATCGATAACTAATTTTAATTTTGATGAGAATAGAGATAGAACCATTTATGTGTCAGTACTGTCAACGAGTCAGTTAAAATGTGATTGGCATGCTGTGGTGTCTTGAAAGATTTCTCCTCCCTATTCCAGATGCATCATAAAAACCAAAACCTAAAACAAAACAAAAACCTATAAAACCAAAACCACATGGCTAGCCAACTGTCTTCATACAACCCCAGTTTGGTTTGCTTTGCTTCTCTCTGCCAGGGGAAGCATTAGGCCTGGCTTTGTGGGGAGGATAGGCTGTAGCTATAAATTGGCCTCTTGAGTTTAGGTCGTTTACTACAGTAGCCAGCAGGAGTCCTAGGCCACAGATGTTGTACACGAGAGCAATGGATTTTCATGGGTAACATTCTTTACACATACACATTCCATTGCCAGTAACACCTCGCACACCAGGGCTCGTCCCACGAGCTCAGGACAGTTTAGAGCACCAGGGACAATGCAAACTTGTGTGAAAGGGGGTGCCCTGGCAATCTTGTAAGTTGGACAGTTAGATACATACAAAGTTCTCTTTCTTGATTCTTGGTGCTCACAGATCATTGAGGAATCCCTTCTCTGAGCCCCACAAAACAAGAAGAGCTGGTTGACAGAACAGGTTTGTTACAAAGGAGTGTCAACCCTGAGCTTGGAATTAAGAAGTTAAAATCTGTGATTTTTATATATATATATATATTGATATAAAAATAGATGATCATACTAAGACTAAAAAAGTGAAAGAAATCTCCATGTCAATACTATATATATAGTGTTTTTCTCTCTTTTTTGTCTTGAGTTTTTTGTTGTTGTGAGTTATTTTGTAAGAGAATGCCCTTGTGATGCTGAAACCAATTGACACAATCAAAGAGTCTATAACAAAAACTCATATGTGGAGCTATTTGTCATGTCAGTAAGAGAACTCTTATTTGGAGGAGAGTCAGGAACAGAGGGGCTGAGATGTCTAATTCATGTCAGACTGGTGGCAAAAGTAGAGACTCTACCAATGAAGATGAATTTTTAGTCAAGACCTAGGAGGAAGGAGACTTGGGGGGGGGAGGTGAAGAACTGAAAACAATTGGTGTCAGTTGGAGACAATGGACAGGTGTCAGGATGCTGCCATCAGTGAATGTGGCATTGGGCAGGTGAAAGAGAGGCGTTGAGTTGCAGTAAAGATTACCACTCATATAAAGACAGACTCCAAAGTTCACTATTAGTACCTCCAAATCAGTTTGGGTAGACTGCAAGACAATACCTCCAAGACAACAGTGCATTTCCACTACATTAAATAAGGTTACACTTTCCCCTCAGAAGCATTTTGTAAACTTGGCTTGTCACAGAAAAGCTCGCCCCAGAGTTGGCTGCCATTGCCAAACCTGATAGCATGAGAGTTCCTTTATTTGCTTCCTTGTTGAAAAGGCAGTTGTCTTGGGGTTTGGCCTGATTTGAAAAGGAAAATTATTTTCTTTCTATCTTATTTTATTTTAAGAGGGGTGTTAGAGAAAAAAAAAACCCTCACAACATGAAATTCCTTTAATTTTTCAGCATAAAAGCAAATGACCGTAAGAAAAAAATCTCTTGGTACGAAAGGTTTGAGTAAGAATTCTCTCTGGAATAAACAAGGTCCCCACAGACAGCAGAAGGTAAGAAGCAGATCCTCTGGCACCCAGTACTCTTTGGGAAAACAAAAAGGGAGGCAGGTTGCAAGACTGCTCTCTCGTCATAGAAAACGGTGAGTTTTGTGGCATGGTCCATTGTCCAAGAGTGTAAGAAAAGAAGGGAGTTGGCCACCGAAGAGCTAAAATGCAGTTTCACTTGACCAAAGCCCATGATTATCTGTGGAGTCTCTGTAGGGCCAGGGCCATGCAGACCAGAGACCAGGAGAGCAGGGAGTAGCTGCCCTGCGTGCCTGAAGATTCCTCTTCTCTCCGGTCCGGATCCACAGCAGGGGCCTCGGTGGTGACAAACTCGAACTCTGTGGGACACACGTCATCCATACACCCACTGCCACTGCCTGAGCCGCTGGACTCATCACCTGGGGGGGGGGAGATTGACAAGGAAAGTTAGAGCACTTAGCAGAGAATAGAGACAACTGCCACAATTCGCAGCAAGGCGTGGGAAGAAGGAGCACTCCATCAAAAGGTTGCTTGTCTGCCTGTCGGTTTGTTCATCATGGGCAGGTTAAAGATGGGCAGGAAACAGGGTTGAAACACAATATTCACTGGTAACCGACCCAGAGTAAACTTGGAATGGGTGGCCTCTCAATAACACTGATCTCAGATACTTCTTCTGACCAGTATTTAAATGACTAAGAAATTTTCTTAGTCTATCTATCATATCTATCTGTCTGTCTGTCTGTCTGTCTATCATATTTATTTATCATCTATCATATCTATAATCTATCTATCTGTCTGTCTGTCTGTCATATTTATTTATCATCTATCATATCTATAATCTATCTGTCTGTCTGTCTGTCTGTCTGTCTATCATATTTATTTATCATCTATCATATCTATAATCTATCTGTCTGTCTGTCTGTCTGTCTATCATATTTATTTATCATCTATCATATCTATAATCTATCTATCTGTCTGTCTGTCTGTCTGTCTGTCTATCATATTTATTTATCATCTATCATATCTATAATCTATCTATCTGTCTGTCTGTCTGTCTGTCTGTCTATCATATTTATTTATCATCTATCATATCTATAATCTATCTATCTATCTGTCTGTCTATCATATTTATTTATCATCTATCATATCTATAATCTATCTATCTGTCTGTCTGTCTGTCTGTCTGTCTATCATATTTATTTATCATCTATCATATCTATAATCTATCTATCTGTCTGTCTGTCTGTCTATCATATTTATTTATCATCTATCATATCTATAATCTATCTATCTGTCTTTCTGTCTGTCTATCATATTTATTTATCATCTATCATATCTATAATCTATCTATCTGTCTGTCTGTCTGTCATATTTATTTATCATCTATCATATCTATAATCTATCTATCTGTCTGTCTGTCTGTCTGTCTGTCTATCATATTTATTTATCATCTATCATATCTATAATCTATCTATCTGTCTGTCTGTCTGTCTGTCTGTCTATCATATTTATTTATCATCTATCATATCTATAATCTATCTGTCTGTCTGTCTGTCTGTCTGTCTGTCATATTTATTTATCATCTATCATATCTATAATCTATCTGTCTGTCTGTCTGTCTGTCTGTCATATTTATTTATCATCTATCATATCTATAATCTATCTGTCTGTCTGTCTGTCTGTCTGTCATATTTATTTATCATCTATCATATCTATAATCTATCTATCTGTCTGTCTGTCTGTCTGTCTGTCTGTCTATCATATTTATTTATCATCTATCATATCTATAATCTATCTATCTATCTGTCTGTCTGTCTGTCTATCATCCATCCATCCATCCATCTATCCTAAAGAAGCCGTTCTGTTCTCTCACACTTCCGTACTTCAGTGCTGCTGTTGTAAGCAGGAATCATGTTTTTTAAAGATAATTTTTGTTTTTTCTTTGTGTTTGGAACCTAAGCTGACCCTAAACTCACACTCTTCTTCCTGTCTCTGCCTCCAGAGTGCTGGGATTAAAGGTGTGTGTCACCTTAACCTTCTTTAAAAGACTTTTAGTAGGCCATTTAAGGTAAAACAGAAAATAAAAGCAAGCAGTGTAGGCCGGAAACTGCAGAACAGCAGCCGAGAACTGCAGAAGGCAGACATCATTACTGTGCTGGGCGTCTCCCCTACCCCAACTCCCATGTTCTTGTCCTAACAGCCAAGATGGACCCTTTTCAACAAGCCTGTCTCAGTCACGAGTAGGTGAGCTATAGTCTGTTGCTTACTTCCCTGTGTCCCCAAACGTAGACACTGTCTACATTCTTTAATGTTTGGAGTACCAAATGGGGCTCCTACCACGTGACTGTAAGAGCTCTACATGTGAAGTTCAGGCTGACGGTTTGATTGTAACACCTGTAAACACAAGTAAAGCTGCTCATCCCCAGTGGCTTCCAGCTGCTTTCACATTCCCAGGGCACAGCAGAGTAGCTGTCAGTGAGACTGTATGGAGTCTAGCATATTTATTGTCTGTCCTTTTCCAGAACAAGCTTGCCAGTCCCTGCTTGATTCAGCGTCTACAACATTTGCAGTCTGAGGGTGGCGTCTTCCCCTTCTGCCCAACATGCCCCTGCGTTTGCTTATTTATCATGTTTCATTGTTTGCTTCCCTCATGTTTGATGACATAGTCAAAACCAACTCTGGAGTCAAAATAATTCCAGAAAGTTCCAAGAAGCAATGTGAACCTGACAAATACCAACTTAAACTCACTGGAATAGTATGATGTCTGAACAGACCCTGCTAAGCTTCCTGCTCTGTCATGGCTCCCAGCCACTCTTTAGCAAGTGTGCCATGTGGTTCTACAATGACTGTATCTACATCAAACATGTTTGCATTTCTCTTGCCATTATTCCCTGAAAAATACAGCATAACAATTATCTGCCTATGGCATTGTATTAGATGTTAACAGTAATCCACAGGTTATTTTAAGCATATCAGGCAATGTGTCTAGACCATATGCAAATGCCAAGTCATTTTATGTGAAGGATTTTGAGCAACTCCAGCTTTGGGTATCTGCAGATGGCCTAAGACAACCCCTTCCACCACGCCAGCTACCACTGTGCCTGCTACCTACAAGTTCTCCCCAATACCCGGGCTTCTACTATTTATTGACTTGTTTGCTTGTTCACTGTCCACACTCTACTGGAATATAAACTTTTTGAGGGTAGAGGCTTTGAGAGACCGTTCATTTCCAGGTGGCCGTGATCTCTGATGTGTAGCAGATGTTCAATAAATCTTTGCTGAGTAAGTAATGTGCCTTGAGCAATTAATTCAACTTCCATCAGTTTCTATATTTAAACACAAGCAATTGATAACCGGCTGTGTGTAGAGACAATTTGGCAAAATGTAGAAGCAAACTCATGGTTGCCAATGATGCCAGATGAAAAAGATTTGTTTCCTCCAGGAAACGTAGCCTAACACTCAAGCTGCAATTATTAATTTAGATGGACAAAAGTGGCCAGCTTCAACAAACATCTTTTTCCTCTCCTGTAAAAATAAAAGTAATAATGTCTATTCCCCAGAACTGTTATGGGGATAAATGAGACAGTTGCCATTACACTCATTTGCTCAGTGAGTTTAGCTAACATTGCTCAGTGAGTTTAGCTAACATTCCTAAACTCCTGTCCTGCTATTGGATGCAACTGCTCCTGAGACATGGGCACCATTTTGGATTCAGATGCTACTTAAGTCAAGTCAAGTCAGTGTAGGGACTCTTCTGTTGTTCCCCCGAGTGAAGAAGGGACATTTAACACTGCCCCCCCACTAAATGGGACATCTAAATACCAGCTAAGATCATTTAAATACATTACATTTGTTTCCCATCTTTTCTCTGCCTTATCGTTATTGGCCTTTACAAGGAGAAAAATGCCTATTAATAAAACTCAGAGATATCAGAATTGCAAAGGGAATTGTTCTGAACACTGGTATCATGAGCAAGAGGTAATATAACCTTTACAAAGATATTTTTAAAGTGACTTGGAATATTAAAATTGTGGGAAGCAAATAATGACAAGGTTCTGGCTGTGAAAAACAATGGCCTAGTCTTTTTGAAAGGGAATCACAAATGCAGGGGTTATGGGAGTAGACTGCGCAACTCAAAAATTGGCTTCGAGCAATAAGGGTTGTGATGGCTGAGAGTCTGATAATGGTTCATAGGCTAGGCACCGTCTTAAAGCAGCTAGATTCGGTGCTTGAGTTAGAGCCAAGGGATTGTCTTCATTGTCCCTCAGTTTTGTTTTCTTTTGAGAAGAAATTGAGAAAAGTCACTGCCTCCTTAACATTCCTTGAGTTTTACAGAATGACATCTCTGTAGGCCAGAGAAGAAAAACTGCAACAAGCCCAACACCGGATAATTCTTAGACAACTTCATTACTCATGTAAATAATTACTCTCTAGGTAAAACAGTGCGTTATTACATGGAGAAGATAGGACAGAATGGGAAACACGAGGCTAAGCGATGAGGAAACAGTGAGGGCTAAAAGCGGGTGTGGCATTCTCTTCCAAAGAGGAAGAGAGGTCTAGTTAAAGCAAAAAGAGATAATGGCATGATTCTGAGAAATTTGATATCAATGAAGTCCACTGCGGTGGCAATCACCCTGTGCGGAGAAAATACATTCTTGAGTTGTTAAAAATGGAAGAAAGTGCTGCAAATGTTCTGCAGGGAACGGCTCAGTAGGACGGTGCAATGACTTAATGTCTTCCATCTGTGACTTGTGCCTCTCTAACTCATTAACCAAATACACACTCGTCTTCAGCTTCAGCGAGCAACCTAAGGATCGTTGGCAGCTTTACAACCGATGCTCAAGAATGTTCTCCCCAGTGCATTCTCTTAGTTACACACTTAAGAGAAAACCAACATACCTAAGAAGAAATCCCACAAGCCTTTGACTCTGTAGCTATGCATCTTGAAGCCACTTAGACAAAACCCAAATATACTTAGCTTCACCTCAGCGTTCGCTTATGAGAGCCCATGAAATCACTTCAAATGCTTTTACGATCCCCACTGAAACAGCCATCTGCAATATTATTCAGCAGTTTATTATTTCTCTAATATTTCAGATATAAATGTTTACGGTTTGTGTCTGTGTACAACTGAGTAGGGAGGAAAATAACTCATTGAACCTGCTTACCACCCTCAAGACACTGTCTTAGCTCTTTAATAAGTCACCTTTGTGTAGCCTCCAATAGGTCCCTTGCTGGAACCTCTTGCCATTATTTGTTCCTCACAGTTTTAGTATCCTCAGGCATTTAATAATGCTGTTGTAATGGGGGAACGTGAGTCTCAAGAACTATAGATTCTCCTCTAGTTACAGAGAAGGCTTATCCCAAATAAAGTCATTAATTTAAAAGTACTACAATTCTAAACAAATCGAAAATACACAACTTACATAGCATCCTAAGCTAACACAGCACCCATAGAATGCCATTGTTTACCCTTGTGTTCTTGGGACTCACTGGGGTTCATGGATTTGAGTCTTCTGTCCAGAGAATATGATATCACATAATGATAACTGAAGAAAAGATCCAAATTCACACTTTGAAGTGCAGTTTCTCCTGCTTGTGTGTGACCTTGGAACCATCAGAAATTCAAGGAATGTCTACATTGTTTCTGAGAGACAAGATGGGGACTGAAGCCCAGCTTGCCAACAAGTCTGCAGAAGATTCCTTAGGTGGCGATAGGGAAGGCCAGCAGGAGTTTAGAGTAGATATAAATGCTGTTAGAGAAAAGGCGAGGTAAAAACACTCACTTTATTATAGATGGATCAACTGGTGGATTAAAGTATGTTTTGCTTTTGTATGTCTAAATATTTCACCCGAAGCTGGGATGATAGCTTAGTGAGGAAAATAATTGCTGTGTAAGCATAAGAATTTGAGTTTGATTCCCAGCTCTTATAAAAACAGCCATGTGTGGTGATGTGTACCTGAAATTCCAGCACTTGACAGACATAGAAAGGAGGACCCCTGGGGCTCACGGGCCAGACAGCCTAGCTGACTGGTGAGCTCCAGGTCTCAGTAAAAAATCCTGTTTCTAAAAATGAGTCAGATTAATAAGACCTGACAGGGAATGACATTCAAGGCTGACCTTTGTTCCATGCATGTACCCAAACAGGTATGAATACACACACACACACACACACACACACACACACACACACACACACACACACACACACACACACACATTCATTAATAGGAATTATGATTTTGGTTAGCATGAAAGTTTTGTGGCTTAGACTGGAAAAGCTTCATGATTAAGAACAAGTGACATGTAGTTAAACATATCCATTGAGCGTGCAATCTCACACGACCATTTTCCACTGTGGGCTTCCCTGGGCTTTGTGCCGATTTCCTTACTTGTGTCTTGGAAGTTGACGTCATTGCCGTTGTATGCATTCTTCAGTTTGTTGGTCATCACCCGGAGAGCCATGATCTGCTGTCTGATGAAAGTATCCGGCCGGGTGATGTCAACCTCCACCTCAGGGTTGTTGATTTGGTTGGTCAGCCCATCATTCATGATCTCAGGCAAATATCTGCAAGGTAGAGGAAGACATGGGTCAGGTGACATCATAGTGACCTCAGAAACAAACACTGTCCTGCTAGCTCAGCCAGGAAGCCAAATTGCCTGGTGAAGACTGTAGAGAATGCCTGGGAAAATGAACGGAATGAAAAAAGTACATCCTGAGACATGCTGCTGGGGTGAGAAGGACTTCATGTTTAAGTGCGAGTAGTTCTTATGAGCGTTCATTTATAAAAACACGATAAATCGGGGACTAGGACGAATAATTAATTCAAATTCACTACCCTTTCCCTCCTCCTTCCAAAGAGTTTTGAAGTCAAGCCCCTGGTAGCTTCCTTGGTTTTGGCGGTTTTTGTACTAAAACTGGGTTAGAAATGGCATAGGAGCAGGTGGGGTCCTTAGCGAGGGCACTCTTGGTGGAGGAGGATTTTAGTACAAAGATTCTGGGTATTAAAAAAACTCTCCTGGATGTTTTAGGAGGAGCCAGCAATGGCTTAGGCCTATGACATGTCTAGTAGGGTTTTCATTTTCTATTTTGGCGGTGCTGGGAATTGAGCCAAGGTCTTGTACACACTAGGCAAGTGCTATAACAAGGAGCTACACCCCTATCGCAGACTTTTAATTTTGTAGTATCAGCTTGGGTCTAATATGATAGATGTGTCAGCATTCAGTAAAAGAGGCTAACATCTAATAAGATAATGTTCTGGCTTAATATTTATTTGTCTGTCAAAATTGTCTGTCTTTCAACACCTTGTCTAATGTCATCCAGGCACTTTTATACAAAAGGGATAATGAGCTTGTGAGCATCCTCAGAGACCCTGTGACTCCTCATGCTCATGGCCTATAGACCATACAGTCCTCCCATTCTTAACGTCAGAAGGCCTCTCACAAGCTCCTTTCTTCCTTCCTGCGTTTCTCTAGGAGAATAGGTGGTTAAGACTGGCTCAAACAATCTTCTCTGGCCACGCCTCTGTTCTCTAGGGGGCTCTACATGTGCTGTCTGGTTAATCTCCCTAAACCATCACTCTGCTCTGTCTCTCCTCTGTGTAAACAGTTTAGAGAACACTCCTAACTGTCACGAACTATGATGCAAAACTCCAGTGTGTGTATGTGATTGTGTGTGTGTGAATGTGTGAGTGTGAGTGTGTGTTGTGTTGTGTGTGCATGAATGTGTGAATATGTGATGTGCGTATGTGGTTGTGTGTATGTGGTTGTGTGTGTGTGTGTGTGTGTGTGTGTGTGTGTGTGTGTGTGTGTGTGTAGTCTTGGGAACTGACTGGTGTGATTTACAGAGCACCTGAGTGCCATCTCTGCAGACCTGATTGCTAACTTGCTGGTAGCAAGAACTCCCGTACCATTGTCACAGAAACGTGTGTTGCTTGTGTTATGAGAGCAGAGGAAAAGCAAAGTACCTTGCCCCCAGCACAGTGCTCTGGAGGATTTTGTTTCTGTTACTGCTTTTTTCTGGTTCACAATTATTTAAATCTGAAATATGCTTAAATATGACCACCATTTTCTCCTAAAACAGTTCTGGCTACCAGGAATCTGCCCACCATTATATGGGCCTACTCGGTTTGGCTGGGCATTCTGGGTACAGATCACCTCTCCAGGCTGAGGGATGGAGCTGGCACTAATATCTACCTCAGCTCTGTGGCCACCAAGATAGTTTCCTATTCTTTTTCTTTTGGGTCATCTCTTTCATTTAGGAGATTTCAAAATATACAGAATTAGAGGTGATACTATAATGAACCTATGTAGCCAATTTGAATGTCTTTTTTCTATTTTCCATAAGGCTCTCATCTATATCCATGTCCTGGGAAGAAACAGATGACACCTCATAGGGGCGATGAGGAGAATTCAATGGAAAGACTGTTTACAAAGGTGTCTATGTGATTTAAGGACCATACAAGGTGGCAACAGCAGGAGGATCCCCTAGAGACAAAGGAGAGTTATGTTGCCAGAATGCACCAGAGTCAAATCCATAGCCAGGCCCCCAAGTACCCTGTGCCTAAGTGAGTCCTGACAGGGGTGAGCCAACAGCTGCTTCCTGACCCCTCTGCTCCCTACTGACTGGAGCTTAAAGCCAGCTGGCCAGGAGCTCAGGTGATCTGCCTTGTAGAGGTGGTCTGCCAGAGCCAGGGTGGAGGGACAGAACAGCTCCTAGGAGACAGCAAAGGCTTTTTTTTTTTTTTTTTTTTTTGGTAGTATGTTTTAGACAGGGTCATGCTGCATAGCTCATGCTGGCCTCAAACTTGAGATCATCTTGCTTCTGCCCCCTGATTGCTGAGATTAAACATGTATAACATGATGCTTAGCTATGGTCTTTGGGTGTGTGGTTACAAGTTTAGCTGTGGTCTATTACCGCTCGGACTGGAGGCCCTGACTCCTCTTCTGCTGCTCTTGCGGCTGTTGACAGAAGCTAAGCAACCTTCCCTCTATTTCATCAATCCCCACTTCCCTGTTCTTGGAAGTCTTTCCCTTTCTGAAAATGACTTTCCAAATGCCAGAAACCAAAGACAGCAGCATGCACAGGAAGAGCCACACAGAAAAGGCAGAGCCCAGGCTGATATTCAGGGACCAAGTGCTATGCATGGCATATTTGCACAGGAATTGCTTTACCTATTTAAGCCAGAGTCTCCGTAATGAGCTGTGTGTTTTCACTCATATTTTGAACAAACAAACAAAAAGCAAAACTCAGAGTGGACAAATTCTTTTCAGGAAGCTTCAAGTTATCTCTAACCTGAAAGTAATGCTGAGGGGAAAAATATGTCACCCAAGTATCTGTCTCTTTCCATTTTTGCAGTAGATCCAAATCTCTTGCCTGTCTTTGCAATATATTTGGAACATACGCAAATTCTTATTGGCCTCTGAGATTGTCCTCCCAGAGTAACTTCTAACACACGGCATTGGATTGGCGGCTATTGACAGGGTATTGTGACTGCCAGACTCCTGGGGTTCAATAATGATCACAGTCCACCGGAATAGATGGCAAGCAGAAGCCATCAGCTGCTGACACGGCTTGAAGGCCTGCTAGGTGATGGCCGGTACTCTCGCTGCTCTGCATTCTGGTCATTATTCCCGCAGCTGTGCCCAGGCTGAGTCAGAGGGGGCTCCGTCTCTCTTGCACACCGTGTGCACTGCTTAGCTAGCCAAGTCTCATTTATCAGCAGCTTGCAACAATATCTTACATGGGAATGCTGCCCCTGGGAGTCTGAACATCCAGCAACAATAAAAGACTGCCAGGCAAAGCCAGCGTCTCACTGTGCCTGGTGGTGCTCAGCCACTTACAATCAAAACAGGGAGCAAGGAACTCGTGCCCTCCAGAGCGGTTTCTCCTCTCGGTGTTTTCCAAGGGTGACTTTAGAAATTTAAACATAAAATAGATGAAAAAATAGAACAGCTGGTATTTTTGCCGCTCTAGACACAGATACTGATACAATGTCTGTAGAAGATGACTGTGTACTTGGAAGTGGGTGTGAAAGTCCATTTGGGAACCAGGGTCTCAGGGTCCAGGTTCATTTCCTCCCACGCTTGGTTTAAATTTCAGAAATCACAAATTCTGTAAGAGCAGACCAATCACTGAACCCACGGGGCCCTTCCTCTGCTAAGCTTTAGCAGAGTCCCTTGAGTGACAGCAGCTCACCTTTTGGGGGAGCATAGGCCAGGAGTGTTGGAACTGACAGCCCGGGTTGCAAGGCCGGATGCAAGTGCACTGGGAACAGGGAGAACTTAGATCTGAGAACAAATGGGAGTGCCAAGAAGGGGTGTTGTCCTTGCCAATAATTCACGCTGTGGTGTGGCACATGGGCGGTACCCAAGGACAGCCAACTGTAGCCTCATCTTGTTTCGTTTCTGTTTGCAAGAGCATGGCAAGGAGCTACATCTAGTCAGTGCTGCAAAATCACTTTCTTCACATCTGACTTCATGTTGTCAATGTAGGGTTTCTCGATTACAACCAAGCATAACTGATGAGGGCCGAAGAGTCCCAGGAGATGTTAGCAGGCATTGAAGGAGCAACACATTCTACTTTGTGGGTGCGTGGGAGCTACACATTGTGTGCCAGGAAGCTCACCAGCACAGTTGGGAGCTTCTGTAGCATCAGAAACGTTAGCATATTTCTTACAGAAGTTTCTCAGTGGCTAACCACTGCACCTCCCGGCCACTCTTCAGCTGAGTTGGGGCTTTCAGAAAGACCTGGTTGCTGTGTCAATGTGTTTGCTGGGAGGAGCAGCACGTCAGCCTATCAGCACGCACTATTGCTTACCAGCATACTCGGGGTAGTAGTTGTTCTCATGTTGGCAGCTATATATACAAGAAAAGGGACACACACACCCCTTTGAGCTTGTGACATCTTAGCTAGTGAAAGTCTGAGCAGTGTGGTGCCAGGAAATGAGAGCCAAGAGATAGCTACAGATGGGGTTTGCTAGGAACTCAAGTGGGAGCTGTCAGGGAAAACCAACAAAAAAAAGCAAGGTTTGAGCTTGGCTCCCTATTTGAGTTTCCATTCATGCTTTGGGTCTGAGGTGAGACAGAAGACCAGGGAGGGGAATGCATGGCTGAGGGAAGGTGCCCACCTCACGACAGCCAGGAAGCAAGAGATAAAGTGACAGGGGACAGGGCATATTCTTTAAGGATATGTCCCCAGTGTCCTACTTTCTTCCAACTAAGCTCCACCCCACCCTAGTTCCATCATCTCTCAGTGACACCACTGAATTATAAATCCATCAGCTGGTGGACCCATTGATGAGGCCACAGGTCCCGTGATCCGCTCAGTTCTCTGAAGCTTCACTGTAAATCGTTGCATGGTGAACACGCTTTTAACACAAAAGACTTTGGGGTTCAGGAGTGAAGCGGAGGCAGAGTTAGATGCCCAAGTGCTGGCCTGGGTTCCTTCACAAGAGCCTGGTACTCCTGCCTGACGCTGTCCCAAGGCACGGTTGGAAAAGTGAGATTAACAGCAGCCTTCACTCACTGGTTACCATAAATGAGCTCCACGCCATGTATATCGCTAGAGAATTTTCTAGTCATTATTTTCAGTGTGTTCAAAACTCTTCCTAATGCTCGAAGATATGTTGTATGTACAGACTCAGAGTTTCTTAGGTGCAGTTCCAAATTTTGAAAGTCTCCAATCTTTTTTCCCTCCTGCAATCCATTTGTTAGCAAAACATCATCAAATCTGAAATATGGCCAATTACAGTCCTCATTTCTCCCACTTAGTGCCACGCTAATGCGTTTTTCTACAGAAATCCTAATGCATTTGATTGCGGGTTGTAGGTCCAGACCCCACTGGGAACATTACATAATATACTGTGGTAATTTTCTCAAATGAAAAAAAAAAAAAACCTGAATTCTAAAAAGACACAGTCTCAAGGATTTCAAATAGGAATCGCAAACCTGTGATATCTGTGACCTCCTTTAGAAGTTTATTTAGATATGTAGTTAAACTTTACACACATTAGGATGGCTATTATTTAAAATAACAAACAAAAAAGTAAGTGTTCGCAAGGATGTGGAGAAATTGGAACCATGAACGCTGGTGCTGGCACCATGAAATGGCGAAGCCTGTGCAGCGGAAAGCACGGCAGTTCCTCAAACACACACACAACTGCTCCGTCATCCAGCAATTACTCCTGAGATAGTGACACAGGAAAGTTAAAAGCAGAGACTTGTGAAGATACTTATACCACTGCTTATAGCTCAGCATCATTCTATAGTTGTGTAGGGCGAGGGAGGAGTCTGCCAATGACCGAGAAAAGGGCTCTGAATAACCCCATATATGTAACATTCTATCAGACAACCTATACGCTGAAGGGCCATGGCTACCAGATTACATCATTTATCTGCATACTGTCTTGCTCTTTTTCCTGAGAAAAAGCATCCTGAGAAAGAGAAAGCAATCCTAGAGGAAGTTACAGGTCATATTGTTTACTGTAGCCATGTCCTAAGAAAGCAAAACCATGTTGTCCAAGAGCAGTAAGTTAAGAGCCTGTGTGGACAGCAGGGAGCTTTGTTTCACTGCTGTTTGCTGCTGGGCAGAGCTGTACCCCATGTATCCGAACCGTATAAAAGTTTTATTTCCTTCTAAGCCTGTGCTTTCCTGTCTCACACCTCATCACTCTTCCCTAGTCCTGCATAGACAGCTCATTCTGCTCACGGGCTGCCTAGAACGTCCTTCTCAGGCAATGACTGATGGCTACACTTGTCCTCCTCGGGTCTCCAGGTTCACCCTGGGAACTTCAGAAGGCCTAGGTTTGTAACCTGCTCCACGAGTCTTTATTTTTTTCCCGTTGGCCTTCTAGATTATTATCGATTTTCCCCTGTAACTTACTAGCTTTCTTTCAGTTCCTATTTGTCTGGGTTGAGTCAGAATGGTCCTCTATCTTCTCCCATTTTCCCCTGAGAAGTTGCTGAGGTCAGTGAAAAAAAATGAGTGGCATAGAAGTCCCACGGCAGACTTGCTTCCTGCTGGTCACTGAAGGTGAGTTGTAGACTGCCTCTCCCTGGCAGCAGACACTGACACTAATGCAAAAGAAAGCTCTTTGGACAAGTGAGCTGTGCTTCTGAGCATTCCCTGGTGTAGACCATGTGTTCAGGGTGCTTTTTGTCTAGTTCTGACTGTGATGGTAATTTGGAGTTGGGACTTAAAGAAGAGATTGGAGTTGGACGAGGTCAAGACACAAAGGCCCTACAATGACATTAGTGCTTTCAGAAGACTGGTCCAGAACTCTCACTTCCTACTTATGGGAGGAAACAAGCCACCCTCAGGATGTTCAGCAAGAGACTCCTGATGGAGTCCTCTGTGCATATGTTTCTCTTATTGGTTGATGAATAAAACACCTTGTGGCTAAAGTGGCCAGGCAGGAAGGATAGGTGAGGCTCCCAGAGGAAGAGAATTCTGGCAAGTATAGGCAGAGAGCAGATGCCATGTGAGACCAGGAAGGTAGGGTATGCTGGACTATTCTAGGGAAAGATAAGACCACGTTTCTATTAGATTAATAGAAATGGGTTAATAGTTATGACAGAGCTGGCCAATAAGAAGACCTAGTCATTGGCCAACAGTTTCATAATTAATATAGTGTCTGTGTGTTTATTTGGGGAGACACAGCTGCAGGAACAGACTCCTTTGCTAGAACCAACCATGCTGGCACACGAACCTTGGATGTTCCAGTGTCTAGAACTGTATCAAGTGAGATTCTGTTGTTTCAGTTTCTATATCTTTGCTATTTTGTCATGACACAGTGGGATAATGAAAATGTTCACTGACTCAAGGTTCAGGGTTCAAAGTATTCCTTCTCCCATCATCAAGATCCCACCAGTGTCTGGTTACAACTGGCAGCATGGAGGTCATGTTATGTTGGAAACTTAAAATTCCTTCTTGATGAATCTGTGAAGCTTTAGCACTTTTTGCCAAGTGCCATCAAGATGACTCTAATGTTGTCTATTCTCAGTGGGTGACATGACAGTGGAACTGTGTGACGCCCCTGTCCACATTGCTCCTGTTGGTTTTAATACAAGGAGAATCTCACTAAAGGAATCAGGTAGGGCATCTGTGACTTCAAAAAGGAAACAGCAATTTGTGACATGTTTCTGAGGCTTGTGTGTCAACTGAGGAAGGGAATATACGCTAATGAGGGATGGAAGTAGGATGCCAACTGAAACTTAAAACTGTTAGCTAAATTCACATTTGAAACCCATATGAAGTGTGCTCTTAGAGAAAATGTGTTCTATCTCTTGTCAGTGGTTTTCTGAAGATTTACGTGTGTGTGTGTGTGTGTGTGTGTGTGTGTGTGTGTGTGTGTGTGTGTGTCTGTGTGTGTGTACATGTGCATGAGGCTTCCCCTAGAGGTGGAGATACAGATGATTGTCAGCAACCTGAGGTGGGTACTGGGAAGCAAACTTAGATCTTCTAGTAGAGCAACAAGCACTCTTAACCCCTGATCTATCTTTGCAGGCCAACTGTCCAGTATTTTAAAGCACTCATTGCTCTGGCAATCCTACCTCAGAAGATGTGTGGTTCCTACACCAACAGTAACTACAGGATCTGGGAGCTTATTAGAGACGCTGAGTCTTACTCAGGTCCAGCTTACAGTTCCACTTCTGTGGCTATGATAAAAATGCCCTGACAAAAAGAAACCCAGGGGCGTAAGACTTTACTTAGCTTACAGCACCGGGTTCCAATCATGGAAGGGAAGCCAAGGCAGAGCTGAAGCAGCAAGTCACATCGTGTCCACAGTCAAGAGCAGAAGGAAATGAATGTGTGCGTCCTTGCCTAGGGAATTACACCACCCACAGTAGGCTGGGTCTTTCTACATCAACTAAGGGTCAACACAGTCTCCCACAGACAAGCCTTCAAGCCAACCTGATTTAGAGAATCCCTCGTTGAGACTCTCTAAGTTGGGTCAAACGAACAAGAAAAACTAAACAGCAAAGGTGCCATCTCAAAATCACAACCTTGGTCAGCTCTGCCTTCCTCAGAAAAATGCCATTAACTGCATGACTGCAACAACACACACACATTTCTCACAGCTCAGGGGGACTGGGGCATCCAAGGCAAAGGTGTTGGCAGGTATCCCGAGGTGATGCCTCACTTCCTGATCTGCAAATGGCTAAATTATTGTTCTGTCCTCTCTTGGGGCAGACGAGAGAAGAGTGAGATGTCATGAGGTGCTCCCTCCCTCCCTCCCCCCCTCCCTCCCTCCCTCCTCCCTCCCTTCCTCCCTCCCTTTCTTTCTTCCCATCCCCCCTCTCTCTCCATCCTGTTATAAATGCACTAAGGGCTCTGTGTCACAATCACGTTACCTCTCCAAGTCCCCACCTCTAAATACCAACAGGTTGGGAATATTGGGGGTGGGTGGGTGATCATAACATATTCTGTTTACAGCACACCCAGTCAGAATCTGATTTTACGCAAGGTTTCCAAAAGTTAAGTCAACACACCCAAAAAGCCTGAGTCCTGCTGTTTTTGTAGACTTGTCTTACTGATCTTCTCAGTGTTCCAAGACATCAGTAAAGGTAGAGGTCCTTGTGGTCACCCAGTCTTTCTGTCAGAATGAGGATTTAAATGCTAGTAGGGCAGTGGGTAAACCTGCATCTTGTCACAGGGCAGGGTCTCTTCTTACTGCACCTCCTACTGCGGGGAAACTCAATAGAGCAGAGCAGTGAGGAGAATGGCAGGAGAGAGGCTGTGGCTTGTGTTTTTAGGGCAGCCACTGCATACATATCCTTGACTGTGCTCTCAACACAGCAAACCATGAAGCTGCTACAACAAAATTGCATCTATGTGTACGTATCAGACAACCATCAATTTCAACAGGTGATTAAGTTAACAATAGCTCTTTGGAAAAAATAAGACAATCATTGTCATAAATGGACATTCCCACTTAGGGGTCATTTCAGAATCATTAAAATCAGGACATATCAGAACAGGCATATCTGTGGATCTGACCATGTAAGACAACAAGGTGCAAACAGAGAGATGAACACAGAGAGGAAGAATTCCTGGCTTATCAGGGACATTGGTTCTCCGGATTTGGCTTGTAAACTGTAGGCCCATGACACCCTATCAATCCTAATGGGCATCCGTGTTCCATATCCCTCCACTTGTGCTGAGAGAAACTTTTCCTAATAACACATTTATCACATGATTGATAAGAAAAACCTCTGTTCTTAATTGTTGTTTTGCAACTGTTCCTAAACATGTTTTTAAAGTCTGTCATTTTCAAATCCATACATTGCAACTGGGGAAACAGTTTTTGTATTATAGATGGATTCTTAATTACTATTATATGTTTAATCAGCATATTAAATTGTACAAACGTATGGAGACTCATGTGACATTTGGGATAAGTGTATCTAACTCTGTAAACAGTCATTTTTGGTGGTCAAAACATTCAACATACTTTCTTACATGTTTCTACTGGGAAATATCCAGTGTGTTATGACTGTGTCCAGTCACATTCCAGCACACATCCCATCCGAACCTATTTCTGTTCCCTACTTGTAACACAATACCCACTGATTAACCTCTCTCTGCAAATGTGTTAGCCAAGTTTCTCAATCTTCCTGTAGAATTTGTTTGAGTGAATTTTTTTTTTCAGGTGATTCCAGATTGCTTGGCATTTACAAGAGAAGACAGGTTCAGTTAAATTTAAAGCAACAAGTTGGATTTGTTCTTTATTTACATTGTCAGCAGATGTAAAGTTATAATACTAACACCCTACAGTAGAAGAATTTTAACGAGAAAATGAAGGAACTGCAATTTTTCAGTGGGAGTATAATTGAGTCATAAATATTTGACAAGCCTGTCTTTTTAAATAATACACGTATTACATAATAAAAGATGCACTGTGTAGGGTTAGACATGGACATATTCATAGAAATGACTGCATTGCATCAAACTTGGCTGTTTTTCTACACTGCTTAAGATCTTTCAGGTGCTTCTTGCCAGTTTCAGGATGGAATTCAAGTCTGGCTTGTGGGTGCTGGTAGGAGTATTTCAAGAGCCACAGTGTAAAGTATTGCTATTGGTGTTCCCAGCCACACTGATCTCTCCCAAGCCACTGTCAGTTTTCATGTGTTGGTCTTATTGCCATCTTGTATCGCCTACCAGCCTAAACTGTGGTTCATGACCTCATAAGGAGTTGTATAACTGAATGTGGGGGTATGGAAAACTCTGGCAACAGTATACCGTTTCTCACAATACAGTAACAGAATCAGTGTCAAATTGAATGTGTGACAAATCTGGGATGTTTCTGGCCTTGGTTGCTGGTGTTGAATCATACAACATCACTGCATCCTTGGTTCTAAACATGTAGCATGAACTCTTGGCACTGCACATGATGCCCCCAGATCATGTGAAAACAATGGATGCTACATGAAGCAACTTGACTTAGAGTCAAGACTATGGAGTGTTACGAATCTCAGGGCTTTTACTGTACACATAAAAATCACTCTTACAGAAATGCAGTGGCTTACTTATAAGGCACAAAAACTTGGGGGCTGGTGGGATGGCTCAAGTATTGAGACCACTGGCTGCTGTTCAAGAGGACCCTGGTTCAATTCCCAGCAACCACATGGCAGCTGACAACAGTTTCAAGGTACACCCATCACCCTCTTTGGCCTCTGCAGACATGAGGCACACACTTGGACACAGACATACATGAAGGCAAAACACCCCACACAGAAAAAGAAATAAATTTAAAAATTCTCAAAAACCAGAATGACTTTTTAATACTTTGCTATTGTCATTCCTCAAAATGCAAGTATCAGATTAATTTATCTTTAGGTTGTATTATGTTAGAATTTTTGATTTTTAAAAACTGCTATTTGAATCATTATGTGAAATTTGGCTTGGAATTATGACAGCATTCTCCAAAACTTCTCTAATGGTCCTAAACACATTTCTGACATTTAATACTATATATGTATATGAAACAGTATTAAATTTCATTTGCTTTCTTAACTTGAACAGGGGAGTATTTAGGGTTTGTTTGTTTAAGAGGCAAAGGAATTCTAGGCTGGAAAGGAAGACTCCCAGCATCTTCTTGTTAACTGGATGCCACTGGGTACCATCTTTCTCATGAGATGCTGTAACCCCTGGGGAAGACCGTGGATAACTCACCCTGTCTTCCCTGTAGCTCTCACTTCCATGTCCCTCCTGTTTCTATTCATTTCTCAGTAGAGTTTAGTCCCTTCTCCTGCCCACAAGCATGAACATCCTTTTGTAAGAAATCACATATGTGCAAATCTCCAGCCACCTGCTGACTGTCCATGGGAATGAAGTTCACAGCACAGCTGTCATTTCATGCAGGGCTGACAGGTAAACATAGGTTAGCAGCAGAGCCCCGGGTCACCTGCCTTCTATGAGTGACATGTCTTTCATGTCATCAATCTCTCTCTCTAGTCTCACTCTTAGATTTGAACAATGGTATTTTGGGCAACTTGAATTGGGTGTGGATCTTTCTGTGGCTGTCCTGGTTTCACCTGCTCGACTCTTCCTTGTAAGATAAGCAACACCATCCCCAACAGATGTTGAAAATGCTATGTATCAGTGTGAGTGCCCCAGTCCCCTCCATGTATCAGTGTGAGTGCCCCAGTACCCTCCATGTATCAGTGTGAGCACCCTGGAACCCTCCATGTATCAGTGTGAGCACCCCTGTTACCCTCCATGTATCAGTGTGAGTGCCCCAGTACCCTCCATGTATCAGTGTGAGCGCCCCGGTACCCTCCATGTATCAGTGTGAGCACCCTGTTACCCTCCATGTATCAGTGTGAGCGCCCCGGTACCCTCCATGTATCAGTGTGAGCACCCTGTTACCCTCCATGTATCAGTGTGAGCCCCCTGTTACCCTCCATGTATCAGTGTGAGAGCCCTGGTACCCTCCATGTATCAGTGTGAGCTCCCCGGTACCCTCCATGTATCAGTGTGAGCACCCTGTTACTCTCCATGTATCAGTGTGAGTGCCCTGGAACCCTCCATGTATCAGTGTGAGCGCCCCTGTTACCCTCCATGTATCAGTGTGAGCGCCCTGGAACCCTCCATGTATCAGTGTGAGCGCCCCTGGTACCCTCCGCTTACCTCTGGCAGATTCTTCGGAACTCAGTTCTCACTCCCTCCTTTCTCACTTGGATCACTGCCGCTTCCTTTCTTCAAAATTGCCCAATAAGACGCTCCCAAATAGACACCCCCAGCTTCTCCAACTCCTGGTCAGTCCCCAAAGATTCCTGGAATCCCATTTACCAGCTGTCTTACCCACCTGCAGCGCCACTGATGAAGGCCTGGCAGACTCCGCTCCTCATGTCCTGCCCAGCCTGCCAACTCCCAGCCAGTTTCCCCATCCAACTTCTCCACCCTAGGCAAGCTTGAGCCAAGCCCAGGCTGAGCTAAACCAACTGATTCAGAAATTCCTATCAAACGGCTACAGCATTGGTCAGTAGAGCAAGACGATGAAGACAGAGCCACTAGGAGGGTTCAATAGGACTTCTGGAGACATGGAGCCTTCTGAGCCCTTCCTCATTCATTTCTTAGTCATTTTCTTTTACTTTTCCATTGAACACTATGAAGGTTTTTTTTTTTTCCTCCAGAGGTGAAAATATTACAGTTGAAGTTTCATTTCCTGCTTAACTTGTGAATTTGAAAAGAATAAAAGGGAAAAAGGAGCCCTGCAGAGTTAACTATGGATAAAAATAGCCGTGTTGTCTTAAAGTCAGTAAGTGAACATAAGGGGCCCTTTGTGATCTCAGGCTATCTGGAAGCTGGCACCTGTCACCACCCTCTGTCCTCATCCAGAAGCGAGGCGGTCAGAGCAAGGATTCCTTGGTTCATGGCACCTTGAGAGTCAGTGCTCCCACGAGCCCATCAAACCTGCCACTCCCAACAGTTGTCACCGAGTGACTCCAAGTCCCTCCTCCCCACTGCCTTTTGCACAAACAGGTCTGTGGTGGTGGCAGGAGACCCAGGTAGGGTTGTATGTGCTGCATGCCCATCCAAGCATCCAGGCACCTCACCTGGCTTTGCTGTGGCCGTTCCAGCACTCCTCCTCATTGGACGTGCCCGCTGTCACGCCTTCATCCTTGCAGATGGTGTAGGGCAAGGCTGACCACACCTTTTTAGAGAGCTTCAGTTTCTCTTTTATGTCTGTGACCTGGTCAAGAAACCAAGGAAAGAGTGTGAGGAGATGCTTCAGGCTTTGTTTGACTCTCTACATGAGAGGCACAAACTGCCATTTTAAACAGAACCGGGCTGGAGGGCCCATTGCCCACAAAGACTCCAACCTTCACTTCCCCCTTCTTCCTTCCCGAGAATCCTCAGGTTACTGGCTCCCCGTTTTCCCTATTCTCTGTCCAGTCCTTTGACTCATGTCTTGCCTGGTTTGGAGCCACTCTATTGCAGAAGAGTACCTGTTGCAAACACCCTAAATACATGGTTTAGAATATGTTTCCTGAGTGCCAGCTAAATGTTCCAAATAATGCACAAAGAGATAAACACATTTCCCAGTGGCCTATCTGTTTCTGCAGGAAATAAATACTGCTGCTAGCTCAGCTGCCTATGTCCTCTGCTCTAGTCCAGTCGATAGCCTCATACAGAACGCATCTGCATGGTGAACAGTAAACTCCATCCACCTCAAAATTTCTAGCACCTAAATACAACTGTCAATCCCAATGTGAGCATCCATGTAGCTCTGAAGGCTGTAGGGGCTTTTGGTACCAGTGTCTAAGGCGTTTCTAGCTTAGCACTTACTTCCTACCTGTGGGGATGGGAGGGGTAAGGATTTGATGCCCTTTTGGCTCCACCATTAACACACACTTCTATCCATTTCATGCCGTCAGTTGTAGGGAAAGCTGTAACCATGCCTTCTTAGGGGCTGGCTACAGGTGTGTCTGACCAGGCTTGTGAGGGCGTGGTCAGAGTGACATAGTGGGACTGCGTTTTCGGTTTCGGTTTCTCTTTGCTGCTTGCTGTACTGACCTCTACCACGCCAGCTGGCTAGGTTGCTCTGTAAGTAAGGCTTTTCCCTATTAAATACCCTTATATTTCTACCTGACTCCGTATTGGTAATTTCCCACAATATCTGGTTGTCAGAAGCTGGATATTGGAAACCTACACCCCATTTGGGACAGGCTGTGGGTTCCATCGGGCCCACGGCCTAGGCCCAGAAAGCGCCCTCTCTCCACAGGTGCTCCAGGCTAGCAGCAGACCCGCTGCTGCTGAGCTGCTCAGAACCATCCACCCAGGTTGGAGACAGTTTCTAGCTGCCTAGAGTCCAGATAAGCACAGCTGCTTTTGTGACCTCTCTCCACCGCTGACCGACTACTGCCAAACGCCTCGGAATAACTGAACGCCTGTGCTACCTGCTGATCAAATATATTTACTGCATCTGGAGTAGAAATCAGGTAAAATCATGGCAGAATATTTATCATTTGCTAAAATTGGTAATATTTTTGCTTATTACGTGAATTCACTCTTTGAGGAGGATGTTAATGTGACAATTACTGGCCTATATGCCATAATGGCAGTTAGCTTGCTGGTACAAATAGTATTACTAGCCAGAGGACTCAGGAATAGGGATAAGGATAACCTCACCACCTGCTTGCAGGAAATAACAGCTTTACGATTAGGTCAGACCACAATTGTGCAGCAAGTGGAACAGAAATTGGATGATAAGCTTGGCTCTGTGTCCAATACACTAAAGACAGAGCTGTCTGATGAGATGCAGCATATTTATGATAAGATAAACACAGAGAGAGCCTCCATGTCTGAGGCCTTAGAGGCTAGGCTGTCAGAAGACCATGACCAGCTAAAAAATACTGTAGCCAGCTAGAAACTCAGATAGGCAATGTTACCCAGCAACTAGATGCAATGGTGCAAAATACCCAGCATAGGGTTGAAGAATTGGACAATGCCATTCAATCAGTTATTGAAGCATCCAAGGTAGCAGATCAGAAATTTGAGGCTAGATTTGAATGTTTGGAAGATAATTTAGAGTACAGGGCTGACAGATTACATAGGTCCATATGGTCGATTGCTGAGGACTCAAAATCAGCAAATCATGACCTGGAATCTAGACTCCGATACCTAGAAGGCAGTTTCCATGCCATCCAGATGCTGCCTAAGGATGATCGTATTAAAGACCTAGAAAAACATGTAGCTGAGCAGTTAGAGCAATTTACAAATTCACTAACGTGCTTGGAATCTTTTATGATTAAGGAGATTGAAACTTTTCAAAAGGATATCATTGCTAGGCTTAAAGATCATTGGGATGTCTCAGAAGCAGAATCACTCCAATCCCAGGCACCTACTCCACCCAGGTATCGTGACTATTCTTCTAAGGTTGTTACTTGTACACCATTAGTATACCCAGCTACCATGGTAGAAAAGCCAGCTTCTAAGAAACACTCTCATGGATGAATGGCTTATGAATGGCAACCTATACAGCTAAAGGATCTTAAGAATATTAAAGAATCAGTTGTCTCATATGGTCTCCATAGCCCATACGTAAAACAACTATTACATTCATGGGTAACCTTTAACAGGGTGACACCCACAGATTGGGAACTATTGGTAGCAGCTGTACTTGAGAATTCATGCCAAATCCAGTGGAAGGCATTGGTAAGGGAAGAGGCAAAGCTCCTTGAGCGTCAGGGCATAAAGGAAGGTTTTGAAGCCCCCCTAGATAATCTTCTTGGTCAGGGTATTTATGCTGACCCACAGGTTCAGGCTAAATATGATGATGATATACTGTCTCTATGCAGGAAAGCAGCATTAAATGCCTGGGATGAGGTTCGTGAGCCAGGAAAACGCCTAGAAGCTTATACCAGAATAGAACAGGGACCTACAGAACAGTTCCAGGATTTCTTACAAAGGTTAACTAGGGCAGTC